>NW_024070198.1:41447981-41515481 GCF_014754425.2 Oryx dammah | reverse complement strand
TGATTTAGCGACTGAAGGTATAAAAGTGCTTCTAACATCACATCCGTGGGTCCCCTTTACTGAAAAACAAACTAAACAGTTTGAGAGAGGCCTGAGGACAGATAAGGGCAGAGCTGAGCTTGAATGTCTGTCTTCCAGCTCCAAAGATTTTGTCTTTAACTTGAACTGGTCTAGAGAGTAGTTTGTCCAACAAAGGTATGAACCCTATTAGGTGCAGGAGACCCACAGGGGGACATCTATCAGCCCTCTCCATGTAGGTTATAAGAGCAAAGTGTTCCCCCCTCCGGATGTGGATTTTGCTCTGAAATGGATTCATGGAGTGGGTATTGATCTGATTGGTCATCAGTTAATACCTCACGGCAGGCCACACAACTTGACTTTCTTAGCAGAGGTTTGAAGGGACAACTTTGTCCAGTCGCTTCAGTTAAGCCAAAAAGGAAAAAAAAATAAAAATAAAAAAGAGGGTGGGAGGCCTCTGGGGGGAGGTGAACATACAATAGCATGTTTAAAAGCCCCACGTTCCCTTCTCAAGTGGAATACGTAAGAATGCAGTAAAAATTTTAAGATAAATTATCTCTGATCACATTTCTCTATTGTACACTGGGTAAACATTTATAGTAAATCGTTTGTAAATTTCACCCTTGGAAAAACTACAATGCAATCGTGTTCGTTATTTCCCAGCTTCTAATACAGTCTTTGGTGGCAGACTTATATTTCTCATATTACCTTGTTCCAAATGTGAGCTGGGGCAGCTGGCTCTTTTTCTTTCCTTACATTTTCATGATTTATATAAATACTTTTGCCGCTGTATTGTATTTTATTTTTATCCTTTGCATTTTATTGGTACCAAACTACTCGTGCATTTCCAGGGCTCCCATGCGAATATTCCTATTTATTCCATGATTATTTATTGAAAGCTATCTCATGCTCGGTTACTTTGCCACTTTCTTTGGCTTTAAACATTAAACAGGTGCAGTATATTTTCAAATAATTTAAACAATACTTGATGAGTGAATTTTCCCTTTTCCCGCAGCAGGATTTTGTTCTTTCTGATCAAGATTGTAACATCTCTGTCTTTGCTGTCAGATTTGCTACAAATTAGAGAAGACTTGCCATCTCCTAACTGGCTGGTGCCGATGAAACAAGCTCAGTTTTTTTGACCTGAAGAAAGATTTTGCCCATGGAGAAAAGACAGGGCTGAGAGGAAGGTTCGGAATAGTCCAGTAGAAAGTTCTGAGCCAGCGTAAACAGTGTACAGCCCAGTACACCAGCCACAGCAACTGGTAAAACTGAAGAAGTAGATTTCTTTTTTTCCCTGTCATAGTAAATCATTTATTTGTTAAAATGATATAGATTATTCAAGATTCTACAGTCTTAAATCATGGATGGCAATGTAACATGGATTGATACAGAAGTCGATTCCAATGTAGGTTTTTTTCCTTTCCTTCTTTAAAAAAATACTCATAGACCAGAGATGGGGGGAAAAAATGGTTTTAACAGGGGAAGAACCATGGCCTGGTAGAGCCAGTTCCTCAGCACCAGAGACTTCTGTTGTGGCTCAGGAACTAGATTTTAAACTTGATTTCATTTTAATTACATGTGGCCACATGTGACCGTGTCCATAATATTGATAGCACTGATCTAAGTGCTCTTGCTGAGTGGTTTGTTTGGCTCTTTGGAGGGACTTGCTGAGGAAACTGAACTGGTGATGTGTGTTGAGGGGCCAATGGGTACATGCTAGTGCAGGGCACCCTGAGCTGATCGCCAGCACCACCCTCTGCCAGCTCACTGACCTCAAGAGTCACGGGGCCTCTTGGAACCCTAATTTCCTCATCAGTAAAATCATCACGCTAATAAAAATTCCCAGAGTTATCATAAGGATACCTCCATCCATGGGATTTTCCAGGCAAGAGTACTGGAGTGGGGTGCCATTGCCTTCTCCGAAAATATGATTAACATGAGTGCAAGTACTATACTGAATAGTGTATTTGCTGTTCATTTTACATGGATGATTCTATGACCAAATTACTGATGTTTGCATGTATGTGCGCACTCAGTTGTGTCCAACCCTTTGCGACCCCATCGACTGTAGCCCCCCAGGCTCCCCTCTCCAAGGAATTCTCCAGGCAAGAATTGTGGAGTGGATTGCCATTTTCTACTCTAGGGGATCTTCCCGACCCAGGGATCGAACACACATCTCTTGTGTCTCCTGGATTGGCAGGAGGAATGTTTCCCACTGTACCACCTGGGAAGCTCTAAATGATTAGTGTGATACTCATTATCCCTGGTCCCATTTTAGAGACAAGGACACTGAGGTTCTAAGAGGCCAGTGATGCTCCTAGTCTCCTCAGGTGGGAAGGAGCCATGCAGTCCCTTGGGCTTTGCCATTGTGCCAAATGACCCCAGCAGTCAATCCTTTAGATGTCAGGGGTGATTAATGGCAACAGTTGCCATGGCACCTTTTGTCTTGGAGGGAGCCGGTGGCAGCCACCTCAGGGGATGCTACAGCTTCTGGAGTGGAGGGGCCTGGGGATGCAGCCAGGGCAGGACCGCCCCTTGGCAGAAACCCCCATCCCGGAGTTCTTCCTGCTGAAAGAAGTCACTTCCTGCCTTCAGTTTCATTGGGCAATGGTCTTATTTCGACAACAGCCTTGCTGCAAACTGCCTGCTGCCCAGAGTCCAGCAGGACGATGGTCTACTTCCCTCGATGTCTCTGGTGGCCCTTGGGCCCATGGAGTGACATCTGAAGAGACTTCAGTAAATGGTGTCATTCTTCAAACGAGGGTTATAATTAGTCACGTCAAAGAGTAAATAGGTGGTACACAGAGCAGGGAAAAGGTAAAAGTAAGTAGAATCTGAAAGTGATGGTGAGGGGCCGCAGCCCCAGAGTGACTCCAGGTGACAGGTGACTGGGCACCATCAGATGGTAAAGATGGCCACCGTCCACCTGCACGTCCCTCCTCCTTTAAGGAAACTCGTCCTGTCAATATGCACCTGTGTATTTAAACCTCAGATGGGTCTACAATGTCCGATGCCATGGAGAAATCCACGCCAGCTGAGGGTTCCATGGCACGGTGAGAACAAGCCTGCTGAATTGCTTGCAACAGGAAAACCGAGCACCTGCCTTCTTGCTCAAATAGGGACCCGGCTCAGATTTAAGGAATAAGGAGACATTATCTCTATTTATATTCCCCAAAGTTTGTCTTTTTGTTTTTGATGGCTCTGGTCCATCCATTCATTTAAGAAATGTGTATTCAAAGCTTATTTTCAGATTATTTTATAAAAGGTTTCACCAAAAACTGTCATGGTTGATTTCACGCGGTCAAGTTTTACCTTTATGTAAAAACAAAGAAGGCTGACTCTGGAAACAGTGGCTCCGTGCCCTGTGCTTTGGGCTTTCCTGAAATACCCATTTCCTTAGATCTCCAGTCATCCTTAAGGAGAATGAAAACAGCGAGTGGAAATGGAGATGTCAGGACACTTGACCCTGGGGCCCTGGGTCAGTGGGGCTCCTGAGATGATAGGGAGCGTATTGGAGTGTCCAGCTTGAGGGCAGAACAAGGCCCAGTGGTGGAGGGTGTTGGTTTGACTGATGGACACCAAGCCTTCAGTTCCTCCAATTCATCCTCTGGGGAAGCTGAGGCTCTGAGCAGCTCATCGGGTCCTTCTAATTTGTACAAAGCAGGTTTACTTCCATCATCTCACTTGATACTCACGGCTGTGCTGGGAAGCTGTACTGTTATCATCAACCCCACTTTACAGGTAAGGAAACAAAAACCCAGGAGGAAAATGGCTCAGTCAAGGTCACACTGCTGGCGAAGAAGCAGAGCCAGGACTCAGATGTCCCGAATTCACTTATTTGGAGACAAATTCGTACATTTCCCACTGCTTCTTGGGGGACAGTGGAAAACAGGCGTTAGCTGGGGCCTCATCAAGGTATCTCTGAAGATGTAATCTGAAGCCAATTTTGTTGCTTTTATGAAGGTGTGTATCTTCTCGTGCAGTTCTGGTTGTGTTTCATTTAATTATTTGAAGCACAGCATTTTCACAGCTGCCAGTAAAAATACGTATAATTACAGTGTGCAATGATCGGAATCCTGAAAATCCTCAAGGCAGCCACTTTCGTGGGAAGGCGAAGACTCCTGACTGAAGCAGCCCACTGCTTCTTTACCAAAACATCCCCTATAATTAGGTCACATTAAGGATGCAATGCCCGTAAAATTGGATTATTTAAAAATAATGAAACTTTAAGCAGAAAAAAAAAAAGAATTTTAACAATTAAAGATTTTCAGAGGGTGATTAAGGGAGATTTGCTCCAGTTCGAACTGATTAAAATGTCACAGAGGGAATCAGATGCAGGAAGGCATGGAAGGGGCACCATCATCCCCATGACATGGGTGAGACCGTGGTGAGTTCTAACTCCCAGGGGGTGGCTGTCGTGAGTCACACAGATGGAATCTCAGAAGCTTAGAGGTTGTGGGGCATCACCAGTTATGGTGTGATTACAGGTTGAAGTACGGCTGCCAGTTTTTGAAAGAAGTCCAATTACATGCCTTTTGGGCTTCGATTTTTTAAATATATATTTACTTCTTTGGCTGCGGCATGCGGGATCTAGTTCCCCAACCAGAGATCAAACCTGAGCCCCTGTACGGAGAGTGCGGAGTGTGGGTCGCTGGACTGACAGGGAAGCCCATGGGCTTTGATTTTAACACTGGGAAAAATCAGTAAAGTCCACTCAAGATGCCCAGCCTGGGTCCATTTCTCCCACCAGTCTCTGTGGCCCGGTCTGACCTTCAGGCACAGCCACCACCTTAACCTAGCTTGTTTACAGTGGCAACAGCTCGGCCTCTGTGCCCCTAGACGTCAAGCCTGGGATCAGAGACAGGAGGTCAGGAATCTTCCTCGCTCCTGCTCTGGAAGCTTCTAGAAAGCTCTCTGGAGAGTCCTGGAAAGCAGGCCCATGAGATAAATCGGGAAGAATGGGGGCACGTCTGCTCACTCAGGGAGGGGCTGCACTTTCCAGCGGAGGTGCCATCCTGGTTGGGGGTGTCCACCCCAAGATCGTTCTGGGTTGTGAGTGTCCCTCACATTCACTTCCTGGTCCCGTGTTACTGAGGGGGGAGCCCCCTGCTCCCTGGGCCTCAGGCACTTGCACTCTTAGGGGGAGAGGCAGACAGGCCCTAATGGGAAAACATGCAATTTCAGATCCTGAAGAAAGGGAGCAAGAAGGATGTGGGAGAGGGTGAGCGCCAGGTTGGAGAGGCTGGGCAGGGAAGGGGGGAGAGGGGAAGGGCCCCAGGAGGGGCTGCTGCCAGGGGCACGGGTGTATCTGAGGTCAGTTTTCATTGCTCCTGGGGCTGGTGGGGAGTGGCACCTGGAGGGACTCGCTCCCCTGCCTGGGGGACGCTTGGGGTCCTGGAGGAGGCCTCTCCCTCTTCTGGCGAGCCCACCAGACTCCCCCCCGAAAACTCACTTTCCCACCTGCCTTGCCCACCCTGTGCCTCACATGTGGGTGCCCTGGGTAGGACCAGTTGCTCTCCCAACTCGAGCTCAGGTGCCTGGGTGAGAAGAGCAGGCAGAGTCCTCTGGGGTGGGTGGGGGGTCATTCAAAGAGGGAAAGAGAAATACCACCTCATTTCTTGTCTCCCGCCTCACTTGTCAGGACCTTTCCAGGCCAGTGTTCATGGGCTGTCCATGTTGCTGTCAAATTGGGTGCAAAAACAATGGGGAAAAATCCAGGTGAATGCTGGTTCCCTGGACCACTCAGAGTCTCAGAAAACAAGGCCAGTGTAAGATCGTGCTACAGGGACTTCCTGGGCAGTGCAGTGGTTAAGAATCCACCTTCCAATGCAGGGGATGCAGGTTCGGTCCCTGGTCGGGGAATTAAGATCCCACATGCCTACAGGGCAACGAAGCCTTCAAGCCACAGTCTCTCAACCTGTGCCACAACTCGAGAAAGTCAGACCTTAACTAGAGACAGCCCACACGCCACAATGAAAGATCTCGCGTGCCATGACTAAGACCCAACGCAGCCAAATCGATAAATAAAATCTCTCTTTTTAAAGATAGTGTGCTACAGCTCCCAGGCCTGACTGGACCATGGTGTGTGCCCCTCGACCCTCATTTCTGAGGCCCTTTCAGAGAGCTGTTTGAGGTTCAGAGACAGAAGGGTGTCACCCCCACTGCCCGGTGGGAAACCAAGGCTCCCGCAGAGAGAGCACGAAGGTCCTTCAGACATGTAGCAGCTGCCTGTGGTTCCAGGTGGGAACTGTGTGCAGCTCCCAGTCTTTGGGGGACCCCAAGACCCCTCAGCTTGGGCCTGGGTTAGCATGGGTCAACCCAACAAGGGAAGCCACAGGGGGCAGAACATTTTGGGGACCTTGTCGTCTTGTCTATTGCCTGCTTCTGCATTAGGGACATCCTGATTGACTGATGATTCTCCTTAACTGAGAATTGACTACCACGGGTGCCTCAGTCTCATTGCTCTCAAAGAAGGAACACAGCAACATTCCCTTATGTGGCATAAATCACCAGCCAGACCCCAAAGGTTCTTTAGGGCCTGACACCACGATGCTGAAGCTGACTGCTGAAGAACTGATGAAGAAGGCTGTGCGCCAAAGAATTGATGCTTCTGAACTGTGGTGCTGGAGAAGACCGTTGAGAGTCCCTTGGACTGCAAGGAGATCCAACCAGTCCATCCTAAAGGAAATCAGTCCTGAATATTCATTGCAAGGACGGATGCTGAAGCTGAAGCTCCAATACTTTGGCCACCTGATGCGAAGAACTGACTCATTGGAAAAGATCCTGATGCTAGGAAAGATTGAAGGTGGCAGGAGAAGGGGATGACAGAGGATGGACATGAGTTTGAGCAAGCTCCAGGAAATGGTAAAGGACAGGGAAACCTGGTGTGCTGCAGTCCATGGGGTCGCAAAGAGTCGGACACAACTGAGCGACTGAATAGCAATGAAAACCACCATGCTCCATTGTTATCACTGAGGCCAAGATGACTCCATGTCCTTGCTAATGGGCATGCCTGGCAGGTGGAACACTGACCAAGTCCCATCTCCCTGCGCAGCCTGGTCTTTCTACCCACTGCCTTCTTCACTTCTTCTCCTCACAGTTGGTGGACAGTGGCCTGGCTCAGCTCCTGTGTCTTAAGTGACTCAAGCTAGCCTAGCCTCTCTGTGCCTAGAACATCTTCCCAATGGAGATCATCAAACTTGCCCTGAGCCTTTCTTGTGAGGGTTCCATGAGTATTGAAAACAGTTTAAGTGTGTCATTAAAAATCATCATGATTCTCAGGACTTCCCTGGTGACCCAGTGGTTAATCCACTGCAGGGGGCTCAGGTTTGTTCCCTGGTCAGGGAACTAAGATCTCACATGTTATGCAGCGCAATCAGAAAGAGAATCATCATCCGGATTGTTAAAACCTTGAGTAGAACAAGCCACATGACTAAGTAAAGAAGTAGAATGGTCTGTGCAACACTCCAAACACATGAAGACTGTAGCGGGAAAGCCTGCCCTCTGAGCCAGGACCAGGCTGCAGGAGGACAGGTTTCTGGCTCAGAGCCTCCCTGGCCTCTTTGCTGAGTCAGTCCCCAGACAAGGGCTGGACCAGCAAGCCAGCACCAACTGTCACTTGCCCGCAGGCCTGGAGCAGAGCTCTCGGGTCAGGCCATTTGCATGCAAGCCAGGGACAGATGAGACATTTAAATTTTACCAGCCCTCAGTTTTATGCTTGACATAGAGAAATGGCTGTAATTCTTTTTATCAGCTGAGAGAACAGGCATTACATGACAAAATATTAGCCAGGGCCGAGATTCACAAAACCTATGTGCTCTGAAGCAGCTTCATGAAATTTATTTATTTATTTTTTTCATTATAAATTATGTTTTGGGTTTTTTTTATTTTTTATTTTTATTTTTTTTTAATTTATTTATTTATTTTTAATTTTTACTTTACAATTCTGTATTGGTTTTGGCATAGATTGACATGAATCCACCACAGGTGTACATGCGTTCCCAAACATGAACCCCCTTCCCACCCCCCTCCCCACAACATCTCTCTGGGTCATCCCCGCACGTCAGCCCCAAGCGTGTCATATCCTGCATCAGACATAGACTGGCATTTCGATTCTTACATGATATTATACATGTTTCAATGCCATTCTCCCAAATCATCACACCCTCTCCCTCTCCCTCTGAGTCCAAAAGTCCGCTATACACATCTGTGTCTTTTTTGCTGTCCTGCATACAGAGTCATCATTGCCATCTTCCTAAATTCCATATATATGTGTTAGTATACTGTATTGGTGTTTGCAGAGAGGCTGGAGGAGAGAGAATGGCCTGGGCCTGCCTTTCCAGGCAGAGCTCTCCAAACATCTTGTCCATTCTTATATTTATTGTTTTGCCCAATCACTTTATTTGTCTGTCTGTTTACCTGTGTCAACCCATTTTTTAAAAACTTTAATTCTTATTTATAGACTGACCTTAATAAACTCTCCTCAAGTACCACGGGTTTATCACTGTCACGGATGAAAACATTATTAATGGCAGGCTGGTTGACCGGGGACAACAGCTGCCCTTTAAACCCCTCACAGATGACCAGACTGCAGAAACTCAGCTGGGGAGAGGGGCTGCGGTCGATGAGGTCAAGGGTCAGCCATCACAGCCCATCATTAACGCCCTTTCCTATCATCACCGCCCACCACGCCCGCAGTTGGAGCGTTCTGCTCCTGCATTCACGAACAGTACCCGGCTCTCAAATGCACCGGAAAATCCACAGCCATGGTCTTATTTGTTTTAAATTAAGGCAGATCAATGGGAACTGGAGGGAGCCATTTAAGGAGAGCATGTCTGACATCACCGGGGGGGTGGGGAACCATAGAGCAGCTTGGGGAGCTGTCTGGGTCGTGATGGGGGACACACGATGCCCTTCATCTTAGCTCCTCCAATGAGCTGCCTCAGTCAGGATATCCTGGCCTTGAGAGAGAAATTCTCAGAGGAGGATTTGAAGGTTGGATCCTGCAACCCAGGTCAGGGCCAATGTACCCACCAGGCACTGTCCCTAGGACCCAAAGAAATGTTTTAATTTTCATTTCTTCCAGAATCAGAAGCAGAAAATTTAATATCACAGTAAAGTCTTTCTAATCATGAATCTAGTCCAACTTTTACTTGTCTTCATACCAATGCAGTCATAAAATGCAATTTAAAATACATAAGTCCATTATATATTTATATACATATTTATATAGTTTACAAGTATTTTAAATTATGTATTTTTAAATTTATTTTTAATGGCAGGAGGAGCACACAAAGGCAAAAGCATCTAGGACCATGAGAGTTCAAATGCAGCCCAGCCTCCGGTTCAGTCTTCCGGGTGGTTTTGAGCTGCCTCCAACATTCTTCCCATATGGGCAAGCCATAATTTCATTAAAGGCACAGCCCAGCTTTGTGGGCTTCTCTTGTTCCTCGAGACAACAAACATTCCAAAGATGCTGGCTTTTACAGGGTAGGAAAATGTTGGGTTGAATTGTAAGTCAAAAGAAGGAGGGGATATGTGTATATATAAAGCTGATTCACGTTGCTGCACATAGAAACGAACACAACATTGTAAAGCAATCATACGCCAGTTAAAAACATTTCTTTAATTATTAAAAAAATCGTAAGTCAAGGAGGCACCCATTAGCCTTAAAATTAGATATTTTTACATAAGCCTTGGACATGCTCTTAACAGACCACAGTCTCCAGCCTCACTGAGAAATTGGCAGAGTCCTCTCTGTCCCTGGAGGACTAGCTTGCTTGAAATAGACATTTTCTTCCCTAGTGACTTAAAACAAGCCTAACAATTATTTGGCAATCTCACCCACCACTTATTTTCATCTCAGGAGAGGCCTGCCACGTGGGGTGACATAGTTTGGGTACCAAAGGCAGAGCTGAAGGGCCGAGGTATCAGCTTTCCCAAACACGTGGCCGCTTGGACGTGGGGCATCCTCTCCGGCCACGGGGCCCAGAGCCGGTGAGGTAAATCACGCCGCGTCCCCATTAACGTCTCATGTTGTTGCAGGGTGGTAATTTTGACAGCAAAATAAGCTACAAAACTGCATATGCTATTGGGTGACATGCAATTTTAACTTCATTCAGGAGCGAGACCTTTGAGACATTGTTACCTGCGGGAGCAAGCAATAAAACAAGGATGTACAGGGATGTGTCAAATAGAAGCCCTTCCTAAATTACGCCGGGAGGCCCAGATTAATACATTTAATATATTCTGGTCATGAGTGAAGTGCTCACAGCAGAACAACTGCTCCTTCAGCGATATCATTCACGGGAATGAACTACAGTCTCACTGACAGCCTGGAAAAATGCTCCCACTTTTCAAACTGTACAAATGGTGGTTGGACACAGTAACTCAAAACTGGACACTTCATTTCAAGTTTAAAGCTAGTGGCCCAGCCACAAACTATTACTCCATCTTCTTTATTTGTGGTCCATGGTTTTGTACTCTTTAAGAATCAAATAAATACTGGTGTAATGGTTAGCAACTGCCAGTTCAACGAAAAATACTGCTAAATTCACCAATAAGTCTTTTTTCCACACACACAAATTTATGCCCCAAGACCAGAACCCATTCCTGCCACAGGGTCTGTATAGGTTTTTAATGTAGAGGGAGACTCACTGTAGTGATAAGAGTTTAAGCCCTCGCTCCTTTTTCCTTTCCTCTTGCTGGTAGATCTAGCGCTGGGAACGATCGATATATGTAAGTGGAGGCGCGTTCCCTCGAGCCGTTCGATGCTCGGTGGACCAGGCAGGACTCCTTCCCACTCCATGACACCTGGACACGGCTTCTGGAATTCCAGTCCACGCTGGGAATCTTCCAGGTTGGCTTCCTGGGAGTCCACCATACGCTGAGTCCTAGCCAGGTTTAACTTACTGTGATATTGTTGCTGTTGATAATAATATCTCCTGTTTCCAGAAGGTTGTTTTTTTTTTTTTTAAAAAAAAAAAAACAGCTTTATTGAGATACTATTCACAAATACACCTCACCCATTTATTTATTTGCTTACTTACTTTTTGGCCACTCCCCATGGCATGTGGGATCTTATTTCCCCAACCAGGGTTCAAACCAGTGCCCCCTGCACTGGAGGCATAGAGGCCTAACCACTGGACCACCAGGCAAGTCCCACAATTCACCCACTGAAAGGGCATTATTTGATGGCTCAGACAGTAAAGAATCTGCCTGCAATGCCGAAGACTTGGGTCGGGAAGATCCCCTGGAAGAGGGCATGGCAACCCACTCCAGTATTCTTGCCTGGAGAATCTCCATGGACAGAGGAGCCTGGCCAGGCTGCAGTCCTTGGGGTTGCAAAGAGTCAGACACGACTGAGCGACTAAGCACAACACCATACATCTGTAGATACGTGCAAACATCACCACAATTTCATAACATTTTTATCATCCCAAAAGAAACCTCAAACTCATTAGCAGTCACTTCTTATTTTCCCTCAATCCTCCAAGCCTCGGTAACCATGAACCTACTTATTGTCTCTGTAGATTTGCCCTGGAGATTTGTAGAATGGGCAGATACATTCTGTGTATTTACATAAATAGAATCAAACAGTACGTGATCCTTTGGGGCTGGCTTCTTTCACGCAGCATAATGTTTCCAGGGTTCACCTGAGTGATACCACGGATCAATATGTCATTCCTTTTTATGACTGGGTAATACTCCATGCTTACTCCTTGGAAGAAAAGTTATGACCAACCTAGATAGCATATTGAAAAACAGAGAGATTACTTTGCCAACCAAGGTCCGTCTAATCAAGGCTATAGTTTTTCCAGTGGTCATGTATGGATGTGAGAGTTGGACTGTGAAGAAAGCTGAGCGCCGAAGAATTGATGCTTTTGAACTGTGGTGTTGGAGAAGACTCTTGAGAGTCCCTTGGACTGCAAGAAAATCCAACCAGTCCATTCTAAAGGAGATCAGCCCTGGGTGTTCTTTGGAAGGAATGATGCTAAAGCTGAAACTCCAATAGTTTGGCCACCTCATGCGAAGAGTTGACTCATTGGAAAAGACTTTGATGCTGGGAGGGATTGGGGGCAGGAGGAGAAGGGGATGACAGAGGATGAGATGGCAGGATGGCATCACCAACTCGATGGGTGTGAGTCTGAGTGAACTCCGGGAGTTGGTAATGGACAGGGAGGCCTGGTGTGCTGCGATTCATGGGGTTGCAAAGAGTCAGACACGACTGAGTGACTGAACTGAACTGAACTGAACTGAACTGAACTGAATATTCCACTGCATGGATGGACCACAGTTCACCCGTTAGTGGATGCACCAGAGTGCCTCCCTCGCCCCTTCCCCAAACAGTCATAGCAGGCCTGCTATGCTGTAAGCACGCAGAGGACAGTACAGCATGAGTTTATCCATGGCTTTGAGGGCTTGTGGTATACCCCGAGCATCACCCTTGGTACTCTTAGTTCCTGGTTAGTTTACAGCTGGGGACTACACAGCCATCTTACCTGGGACAACAGCTCAGAATGTGGCTTTCTGCTCAAGCATCTTCCTCCCACACAGGATGGATACACTTCCTGTGCAAGCCCCTCCCATTGAGGGAGGGAAGGAGCTGGGCTGCATGTTCTTTAGAGGCCACCTCACAGGTCACCAGGGCAAAGACCACACAGGGGACAAGCTGCGGAATGCATTTGTCAGGGCTTCAGCAGAGCTCCTCTCCATACCCGTCCTTGGGAGAGGGATTGACTGTGATTTAGTCACCATTCCAAGGGTAGAAGTCCCATCACAAGGTTGGGTGAGACCAGGAGGAGCTGGATTCAACAGGAAGTCAAAGCAGAATTTTGGGTACTGCAGCCCCAGCCGCTCTGTGTGCTGTGCAGAGAAAGCTGAGGAATCGTGCCATGGACAGAGGCTGTGAGTTCCTGCCTAATGTCTGTTCTCCCTTCTTTCTCATTGACATAACCTCAATTACATCCAGGCATTGGTATATCCAGTTCAAAGACTACATTTCCCAGATCCCCTTTCTACAAGGGCTGGCCAATGAAATGAAAGCAAAAGTTATTGGGCAAGGATTATGGGAAATCGATCTTTAAAAAGAAGCAACCTTTTTATTAAGACAGTTGTCAGGCATGAAACAAAGGTAGAGCAGGGTAATGGACACCTATATACACCCATAGCCCAGATTTAATGCTTGTTAATATTTTGCCATGTTTTCTTCTTTTGTAACCCATACATTAACCAGGCCATAATTCAAGTTATAAAATCTCTTTTAAGAAGTTGACTCAAACGGGAGACAGGTGTCCCTTGTCCATCCTTGCTTTATCCTTCTTTCCTAAATCACAAACAAGAAGACTGGAACCCCAGCAGCCATTTGTGATTCTGAAGCCATCATGAGGATACAAGCCAAGAATAAGTAAGACAAAATGTAAAGAGGGAAGGATAGCTTGCTTGATTAGCAAAATCAAACAAAACTAACAAAATAAGATACCAAAAAACAAACCCCCCCCAAAGAGCAAATAAAGAGAAAAGTAAAATCCCCAAACAGCAGTTTAATTTTAATTTCAGATAAAATTGAATGATTAGTATGTCTCAGGCAAAATTTGAGACATACTTATAATTTTAAAATTATCTATTGTTCATCTAAAATTCAAATTTAACTAGAGATCCTGCATTTTGTATGGCAATCTTGTAATGGGCCTGGGTCTCTGGTGCTTGTGGACCTGCCATACAAGCACTGGACTGTCCACTTAGACATCCCATTTTATCTAATTAATTTACTTAGTGAGCACCTATTAAATACCTGCTCTGTGCTCAGTCTTGGGCAAAGTCCTGTGAAAACTGTCAGATGGACACGTGGGATTCACAGTCTAGTGCGTAATACCAATATTAAGACAAATACCCAAGTACCAGTGAAATGAGTAGTGAAAAGGGGACTTAGGTTTTCCCCTCCCCACACTTGTCTGTACTGGTTATTCCTTGAAGACTGGACTGTTCCCACCCACCCCTGACCTTTGCCCACAATACCCTTCATCCTGGAATGTCCTCATCAACACATCTGCTCATTTCTCTTCTTCCACTCATTCATTCATTGAGCAAAATTTGGTTAAGAACCTTCTGTACCATGTACTAGGGAACAGAGTGCCCACCATACAAGGGCTTATGGACTCACTGCCCACTGATGAGTCCTCCACGTGCCAGCTAGAGGTCAGGCTGCGTGATGATGGTGGTGCAGGGACAGGAAGAGAAGGGGGCGTGGAATGGCAGGCCAGCAACAGAGTGGGGTCTTAAGGGATAAATAGGAGCTCAGTACACATGTGAGGTGTGAGTACAGCCGTAATCAATGGATGAAACTGATCACAAAGGCCACCCCATTTCACAGCAGGCCCCAGCCCCACCTCTCCTCTCCTGGGGAGCAAGCCAGATCCAGGGAGACTTTGGTGTCCCCGCAGGGTGGACAGAGCACTTCTTGGGAGCCAGATGGCATTTCCCTGCCCCTGGTTATGCAGTCATGCTCTGAGCCCTTTCCAGAAGAAGGTTGAGTCAGGGCATCTGAGTCACACCATCCAGCTTCCTCCGCCCCAAACCCAACACTCCACAAAACACGGTTAGAAGGCCCCCGAGTGGGCACATTTTCCAGGCCCCATGAATGTTTATGGAGTCCTCCAAGTCAAGGCTGGAAGGTTTCTCAGCCACAGTCTGGTCCAACTGCTCATTCGTGCTGTGTTGTGCTTAGTCGCTCAGTCGTGTCCAACTCTTTGTGACCCTGTGGACTGTAGCCTGCCAGGCTCCTCTGTCCATGGGGATTCTCCAGGCAGGAATACTGGAGTGGGTTGTCATGCCCTCCTCCTGGGGTTATCTTCCCAACCCAGGGATCGAACCCAGGTCCTCCACATTGCAGGCAGATTCTCTACCTTCTGAGCCACCAGGGAAACCCAAGAATACAGGAGTGGGTAGCCTATCCCTTATCCCGGGGAACTTCCCGACGGAGGAATTGAACCGAGATCTCCTGCATTGCAGGCGGATTCTTCACCAGTTGAGCTACCAGGGAAGCCCAACCTCCCATTTAGCTGATGAATAAACTGAGTCCCAGAGCGGGGAAAAACCCAAGGTCACATCCCATGGCCTGGTCCAGTCCAGCACTGCTGGATCCCAATTCCCTGGCCTTAACAGCAGAAGTCACACTTAGTAAAATCTGTAAATAACACCCTGCAACCAATTATTCGGGGCACTCCGGCAGTGATCTAATCCCCTGTGTACAGATCCAGCCTTGCCAGGCCGTAAGCCCCAGGCAGCTCAGCTTGACGGCCACCCATGGCCATCTGAGAGGGTACAGGCCACAGCTTCAGCAGCCAGCTTACCTAGGAGGTGCCTCTGGGCAGACAGCCGGAGCATCCTAGAGATTCTTTTTACAGGGCCACAGGAAGGATCCCTCTCCCGAGCTAGTCTCTCTTTCCTTCCCGTAGGGACTCTGCTCCCTAACCAGCCTGCAGTGCATTGGCCACAAGCAAACAGGGAGGGAGCTATGGTCAATCACTCCTGCTAAACAGATTTGGGGTTGCAGCCTGGCAGGGCTAGAGCCTCCAACTACCTTTAGAGGGAGGCATCATGGATCATGGAGTGGCTAGTTCCCCCAGACTTTGGGGAAAGTGAGGACAGCCCAGAAGTTTAGAGGACTTCTAAGACCTGCTGGACAACCCCGGAGTTACTGATAAGGCCAGAGAGAGGCCAGGCCTCCCGACTTCAGAGCTACCCAGAGCTCCCTGGGGTTCATCTTCACCCCAAGCCCTCCACAAATGTCAGCTCCTCCAGACGCAGCAGTCGCCCGGATGGCCAACTGAGGACGGGCCCGTCCTAGGTGAGAGTGTCCTCTCAGGAGCGGGGGACATTACCCTTCATGGACTCAAAGGTTAGCTGCCAATTCCACCTTGCCGCTGGTAATGAAGAGCGCAGGAGACGGATGGAGGCTGCCCCACGCACAGTATGCTAATTCCGCTAACCAGTGGACCAGGAAATGGCCAGTCATTTGCGCCGCCATCTAGAGTCAGAGATGCTGCCTCAAAGCCCACTTGTCTTTAATGCTGTCCCCCTGTTGAGGATCCTCAGAGCGATCGCTCCAGCCAATTTCCAGAGATGCAGGCAGCCAGAGGACAGGAGGAGTGATGGATGTGCGGGCCTTGCAGGGAGCCCTCCACCAGCACTCAGGTTGCCTGGGGTCCCAGCAGGCACCGGGTGCTCTTCGGCAGTGCCAGCATCTCCACCTTTGCTTCTTTGCCCACGGGGCCTCCCTCTCGGGGTTGGGGCCTGGACCAAGAGGCAGGCAGGCTGCTTCCATCAGTCTCCTGTAAAAGAACAGAGTTCCTGTTTGTTGTCGTCTAGTCGCTAAGTTGTGTCTGACTCTGCGACCCCATGGACTGCAGCATGCCGGGCTCCTCTGTCTTCTGCTATATCCCGGAGTTTGCTCAAATTCATGTGCACTGAATTGATGATGCCATCTAACCATCTCATCCTCTGTCTCCCCCCGCCCCTTCTCCTTTTGCCTTCAATCTTTCCCAGCATCAGGGTCTTTTCCAAGGACTCAGTTCTTTGAATTAGGTGGCCAAAGTATTGCAGTTTCAGCTTCAGCATCAGTCCTTCCAGTGAATATTCAGGGTTGATTTCCTTTAGGATGGACTGGTTTGATCTCCTTGAGTTCCTGTTGTTAGCGGGTGTTTCTGGACTTGCTGCTGGCTCTCAGCCCCCAGGTGGCCCCTATCTTTGCACATGGGGTGGTGGATAAGGGTAGGGCCAGAACACTGCCTGGTACATGCAGAGCTCTGTTCTCAGATTCTGGGACATGCTTGAGGCCAAACCAGGGCTGCCTACTTGCCCATTTTTATCCCTCTTATGTCCAAGTCCTGAAGCCCTGGTACTTTGAGCTTGAGTCCAGTCCTCCTGGGACAATTTCTCTCCAACCACCAATGGTCCTTTGCCATGGAGAAGCCACTCATATTGGGAAAGCCCTCCCTACCAAGGTAACAGAGACCTGGAGAGGCTGGCCCCACCTGGAACCTGAGGGTGAGAGCTCAGGGCAACTGCTTCCTTATTCCTCTCTCTCTCTCTTTCATATGTGTATGTGTGTGTGTGTGTGTGTTTCCCCTGCTCACTTATGCTGGGCAAATGCATGTAAGTGACGAATCTCAGCAGCTCTGAATCATAACATAAAGAATGTCCACCTTTTGTCCTGGGGATCCTGGGACCTCACCTGGGGTATACCAGGTCCATTCATCCTAGGAAAATTAGTGCTAGAAAAAGCCCATTTTAAGTGGACCTGTGGTAAGCAAGGATCTCCTTTCTTAGTAAATGGTAAAAACTAAAAAGATGTGGAATTCATCTTAAAGCTTAAACTTGTCTTAAAACTTATAAATGGTATTCCAATTTATTAAAATTAATTTATCTTGTGTTTTAATCTATGACTGTAATACCACCTGTAATCTTTGAGCAAAGAATGAATCAAATGTTGATTTGGGGGTATAAATTTTTCAGCAGAAAATTGTGTGATGACTCACTCTGTAGCCATTCTTTGTGGTTAATTTTCACAGCATGATCTTCCCAGGTGTCATTTTTTGCAAAATGATCCAAAGTCTTCTACATTTTCACAAAGCTGTTCGTTATCCATGACACTCAAATCATTCCCTTTTGAGTGTCTGCTGTGTTATCAGCTTTGTCCTTTTTTCCTTCAAATCAAGTATGGCCAGATCCTTCTTTGTCAGTGGCTTTGCACAGAATTTGGATGCTTCTTCAGCATCATTTTCACTTCCTGAAATCCTGTAACTTTAGTACAATTTGCATTTTTATTTTGCAATCAATTTATCTGAGTTTTGTGTAAGTGGGCAAAGATGGACACCAGAGTTTAGCAGAAGGGGGTTTGGGCTGGGCACCACATTTACAGATGGTACGTTTCTTAGCAAACAGTGTTATGTCGACTCTCACTGCCTTAAGGAAGTGATGTGACTGGGGGACTCAAATACTGAGTCCAAGGATAACAAGGACCCCTGTGTGGTGCCCCTTCTTTTATGTATCCAGATTCTTCTCCTGGCCAGGAGTAGTGGAGGCAACATGCTTCATCTTCCTGGTCTATGCCGGCTCTTCCTGGACCATGTCGGGGACTCATCCTGATAGGGGACTTGAGCCTTTGAAAAGGACCACCCAACTCTATCAAAAAGAGCTCCCAATTTAACTGTACCCTCCTTAATTTGGGTCCCAGCAGCCTTCTCATCTCTGGACAGGGTGTAGGATTCAATCTAAGATGGCACTTTCCTGCCGTTTTACCTGGGGGCAAGAGGCTGCAGGATCCAAGGAAGTGGTGTGCAGTACTTAGGGACATCCATTTCATTAAACATCAACAGGATAAAAAAAAAAAAATGAAAAGAGAATTTGTCAGAATTTGTCACATGCAGCTGAAGCTGCTCAGTACAACTAAATGTGGAATCTTGAATAAGGTCTGAACATAAATAATGGGCACTAACATAAAATTTTGTGAAATTTGAACAAAATCTGTACTTTAGCTAATCAAACTATATCACGTGTTAATTTCCTGCTTGTTTGTTTGTTTTGTTTTTTACAACATAGTATTTCTTTATATTCTCAGGTTCGGATTAGAAGTTTAAAGCCTCATTCAATTTTTTTTTAAAATCACTAAAATAATAAGATTTCTAGACACTTAGCAGTAATTCTAGAAGCCAGAATAAATGGCATCAAAGTTCTGAATGAATGTAAATTAGAAATCTAGCATTCTATTCATACTTAGTCAAACAAGTGGAACCAAAATGTCATAAATTTTTTAGCTAAGCAAAAATTCATGTTTTCTAAAACATATATATTATACATACTACACATATGTATATAAAACTTTTTCTACTATACTTGATAAAGGCTTGAGAAAGAACAACAACAAAAAAAGAGAGAAATTGGAAAGTGTTAATTAACTAAAATGGGAGCAATGAATATGAAATAGAAAAAGTGTAACAAACTAGATAAAAGTAAAAGATCATCATATTGTCCAGTTGTTTTTAAACATGGCTCTTCATTAGAATCACCTCTGGAGCTTTGGAGGAAAAAAAAATGATACGTGGGCATTTGTGCTATTTTTTTAAAGTTCCAAGATAATTCTAATGTTCATCTGGATTTTAAAAAGTGATTACAGATTTTTCTATTAAATGGCAGTTTTAGTGGTATAGAATTCTATTATTTTCTGTTGACCAATCATGGTACAATGGTATTAAAATGAGTAATAGTTTAAATAATCACAATAGTAAAAGATGCCTACCTGTTTCCACAATCTGTTAAAAAATATTTTCTAATTTTCCTTAGTATGGCTTCTTAGATACACACATCATTTAAAAGTGGACATTTAATTTCCAAATACATGGGGTTTCTAAAGTATTTTTGATATTAATTTCTCATTTAAATATTTATTTTCTGCAATCATACTCTGTTTTTTTTTTCATTCTTTTTATTGAGGCTTTCAATGGCTAAGTCAAAGATCTCTGTGTAAATATCACCTTACACTTGAAAATATGTGGGTTATTTTCAAATATCTTTTGATATTGATTTCTAACATAATTCCACAGTGATAATAGACTTTGTATGATTTTAATATCTTTAGACCATGAAATTTTTGCACCTTGCTTTTCATCCCTAGTTACGTTCCAATGTCTCCTGGTTTATAGTCTGTGTGGTCAGTCGCTCAGTGTGACCACTCTTGGTAACCCCATGGACAATAGCCTGCCAGGCTCCTCTGTCCATGGAATTCTCCAGGCAAGAATACTGTAGTGGGTAGCCATTCCCTTCACCAGGGGATCTTCCCCACCTAGTGATCGAACCTGGGTATCCTGTGTTGCAGGCAGACTCTTTATGGTCTGAGCCACCAAGGAAACCAGCTTATAGTCTATTGGAACTTCAACAGAATTTGTATCCTGCTTTTGTGTGTTATGTTGAATTGCTTTATAGTGCTTTTCAGGTCTACTATATCCTTCTACTTTCATTCTATTAATTCTATTATATTTCATTATTATATTATCATTTCATTCTATTAATTTTTGAGAGTTTGATATTGAAACTCAAACTAAAAATCTTAATTTACCTACTTTAAAAAATAATGGTAATATATAGTGGATCTAAGAGGAGAATGGAAAAGTTGGCTTAAAGCTCAACATTCAAAAAATGAAGGTCATGGCATCTGGTCCCATCACTTCATGGCAAATAGATGGGGGGAAACAGTGGCAACAGTGTCAGACTTTATTTTTTTGGGCTCCAAAATCACTGCAGATGGTAATTGCACCCATGAAATTAAAAGACGCTTACTCTTTGGAAGGAAAGTTATGACCAATCTAGATAGCATATCCAAAAGCAGAGACATTACTTTGCCAACAAAGGTCTGTCTAGTCAAGGCTATGGTTTTTCCAGTGGTCATGTATGGATGTGAGAGTTGGACTGTGAAGAAGGCTGAGCGCCGAAGAATTGATGCTTTTGAACTGTGGTGCTGGAAAAGACTCTTGAGAGTCCCTTGGACTGCAAGGAGATCCAACCAGTCCATTCTAAAGGAGATCAGTCCTGGGTGTTCTTTGGAAGGCGTGATGCTGAAGCTGAAACTCCAGTACTTTGGCCACCTCATGCGAAGAGTTGACTCATTGGAAAAGACTCTGATGCTGGGAGGGATTGGGGGCAGGAGGAGAAGGGGACGACAGAGGATGATATGGCGGGATGGCATCACCGACTTGACGGACATGAGTTTGAGTGAACTCCAGGAGTGGGTGATGGAAAGGGAGGCCTGGTGTGCTGCGATTCATGGGGTTGCAAAGAGTCGGACACGACTGAGCAACTCAACTGAACTGAACTGATATGTAATTTTGTTCTGTATTTTCCAAGTCTCCTGTAAATGTGTTATCATATTTTCATAATTTTAAAAAATCAAATGAATTTAAATTAAAACTATAGTAAAATAAAGTAAATGAAATGACAACAAACAAAAATCATCATGGTCTCCCAAGTCTTAATAATAGTAATAAGCAAAATGTAGTGATTGCTTACTATACGTCAGGTATTGATGTAAACATTTCACAAGTATTGTCTTACTTAATCCTCACTACTCTGGTTACTGTTACCCCCATTTTACAGTTGGGGAATAAAGACGTAGAAAGCTTATTTTTTTTCCAGGTCATAAAAATGATAAATCGTGAGTTGAGATTTGAATCCAGGCAATCTGACTCTAGACCTCGTATTCATAACTAGTAATGTGTTGGAAACGAACATGGCTTTTTTCTTCTGGGTTTGAATGATGCTGGGGGTGGGTGTAGAATTGATATATTACAGGATAATAGGATAATCTGAGGGAAGAAAACTTGCCAAGTGCAGCCTCCAAAATCAATAGCAAAGTGCCATCCTAAAACTAACAAGTGTACTTTATGTTTAATCATGGATTCATTTTGAAAATTCTGTGTATAAGTCAAGAAACTGCCTTTTAGGACCACCAACCCCAGAAAACCTGGTATCCCTCAGTTTCAGGCACAGGAAGCATTTTCCCAAAGATGCCTCGTTCCTTGAAACTAATAAAATAATTGGGTTGCAAATGCTCAAAGCTGTCTTTCCCCTACCAGTGAGCTCTTTTATAGCTACTGAAAAGTCACTTTTTGGGGGGGGGCTCATTATCCCTCAAGATCCTGTGCTGCTCATTTGCATATGAAAGAGGAAGTTCATAAAAGCTCTTTCTTATTTTCCAACACGAGTTCAAATCAGGGGCCATTATCACCCTATAGAAAGATCCAAATGGCATATGGATCATTCTGGAGAAGGGGGTGAGCGCCTTTTAAGAGAATTGTTTTAGTTTTTGCAGGAAATTAATCAGAGGGATGGGCTTTGTGGAGCGGGAGCAAATCTAATCTGTTCTTTGTTCAAATTTGCCTTGCTCCAATTCCTAGCAATTGTAGACAACATGCTCTTTTGTTCAGGAGACACTTGTTACATGCATAATTAGAGACTGCAGTAGCTGTGTTTAAAGAAAAACTGTTTTCCAATGTAATGTGTGATCTTGATAATAGTATTTTCATCAAAGGTAGCAATTACATTCATTAAGCTGGGACTGGCGTGGCGGCAAGGAAATTAAGTGGCAAGTGAATAAAAAGCTCCCCTCCCCCCGTTATCTCCTACTCTTTATAAGTTGAAATGCACCATGGTGAGCTGGAACTGGGAAATACACAGTGCATATAAAAAAATAAAGTCCTCCTTAACCTTTCTGAATAATGACCCTGCAGATATCCTAGGGACGTCAACTATAGATGCACTTTTCAAATTAAAGGGTTTTATTCTCCCTTAATTTCCTATGCAAGTTTTAAACGAGCTCAACATATGATTCAGGTCTTTAAAGGCTGCAGGGCTCTTTAGGATTAATTCACTGTTCTTCGCACACATAAATTAATAGTTTTGTGTCTTCAAAAAAAAAAAAAAAAGCTACAACAAGGCATGAATCAACCAGTTTAGGAGAGAAATAGAGCCATTTGCCTATTTTTAATTAATCCTTTAACTATTTATTTAGGCTTCCTCATACTTTTTCATTTGAAAGATGCTAAAAACGAAGTCCACATGTGGAGGGTGGAAAACACGGTTCAGGAAAACAGCCCCCTCTCCATACACACTCAGGTTCTTGAACATCACTATGTTGCTGCGAGAAATTTATCCTGAAGGAAAAAAGATCCCACACATGTATACGTATAGGCGTGTGTCTGTGTATCTCCTCCAGGCAGATGCTCTGTGTCCTCCCCCACCCGATCCCCCTGGTTAAAAAGTCCTGCTTGAAAAATGTCCTTGCAATGCCTCAAAGGGCTTGATGATTTCAATTTTATTCAACAGAGCACAATGATAGCCAGACATTTCTGGGCAAAAGCAGATGGAAATATGCCACCTCCTATCAGCACCCTAGCTCCGGCCAATGTTTTGACCTGAAAAGCTTTCTGAGAAAATGAAACCAGTTCACAAAAATCAATTGGGGACCCCTATTTCTTGTGATTGGACATGCACCGCTCTGCGGCAAGAATCATTATCTGTAAATTGATTGACCCAAATGTCATGCAGACCATCTTGGAGTGGGAAGCCGAGAGCTTGAACGGCCTGTGCATTTTCTGCTGGCTGCACAGCCAGATGCGGCAGTGGCCTTGATGGCCAACCTCTAACCAAGCGGGTCAGGGTAGGGGAGCTGCTATAATTTGAGAAAAAGCAAGACTTCAGAAGTTTTTCAACTTTACTTTCTGCCCTACTCGCTGGCAGTTGATCTGACAGGGGTATTGAATGAGGAGCCAGGAGACCTGCATGTGGTCCCAGCTGGTGATAAGAGCTAAGGTTTGTTGAATGGCTTACTATCTGCCAGGTACTTCACTGTGGTTCACACACATCGTTTCTCTCATTCCTCACAGCAAGTCTTCGGGGAGGGCATTGGTATTACCATTTTCATTTTCCAATTAAGAAAATAAAACTTTACAGAAGTCATGTAAGCTACCTCGGTTTGCATAATTAAAACATTGGGGAACGGACATGCCTACACTGCAGTCTGATTTCAAAGCTCAACCCTCTTGGTCATTGACTTCATGATCGTGGGAGCAGGGAATTTGCTCTTTTCAGACTCAGGTTCCCTGGATGTCAATAAGGGGGCAGCTGACAAAGCCCTAGGGTCCCAAGCAGCTGGACATTTACAAGATTTTTCAGGAGACTTTTCAAGTTATCTTGTCGAAGCAGCTGCCTTGCTTTTGGGGCTTCTTTTGAAAAGCCATAGGTTGCCCCCAGAGTTGAGAGAGGACAGAGCTGGGTACCCAAAGATCATGGGCAGCTGAAGCTCCCAGGAGGGCGTCCAAAGACAGGTGATGGGTGTGGACCTTGGTCCACTGACTCATGTGAGCACGAAGGAAACAGCACACTGAGGCTCAGTGGAAATGTTTTCCAATAACCATCCCCTCTGCCCAATTACCCTCTGCCCAAGCCCTCTCTCCTGCTAGGTGTAGCTCTCTTGATGGTTGTAGTTCTCAGTTCAGCGTGAGAAATTCAAAATCATTTTTTGGTTCATTGAATAGCTTTGGTTCGTTCTTAAGACAGCCCTGTTGGGAATTCCCTGGTGGCCCAGTGGTTAAGAATCTGCCTTGCAATGCAGGGGATGCAGGTTCGATCCCAGTCGGGGAACTAAGATTCCACATGCCATGGAGCAGCTAAGCCTGAGTGCCGCAACTACACAAGCCCACGTGCTGCCACTAGAGGGTCTGTGTTCCTCAGTGAAAGGCCCTGAGTGCCACAGCTAAGACCCGATGCGGCGCCCACTCCCCAAAAGACAGCCCGGTTCGTTTAAAAACCGCAGCCTCATGTCCATTAAAAAAAAATATTTATTTATGTTTATTTTTTGGCTGTGCTGGATCTTGGTTGCTGCATGCAGGCTTTCTCTAGTTGCACGGGGACTACTCTTCTCTGTGGTGCACAGGCTTCTCGTTCTAGCAGCTTCTCTTGTGGCCGAGCACAGGATCTAGGCGTGCAGGCTTCAGTAGTTGTGGTGCTCAGGCTTAGCTGCCCCAAGGCATGTGGGATCTTCCTGGACCAGAGATCGAACTGGTGTCCCTTGCATTGCAAGGCAGATTCTTAACTACTCGATCACCAGGGCAGCCCCTTCGTATCCATTCAGAGGCTCCTGTGAACAGAATCCCAGCAGTGGCCCCATCTGTCTTCTGTCTCTAACAGCTTATGACACGTATTTCTGTGTGTGCGCACGTGTGTGTGTGTGTGTGTGTGTGTGCATGGTATGGAGAAGAGTTCCGGGTCTTTCTTGACTTTTCCCTTTTTCCCTCTGGTGTTGGGGTTGGTTGTGGATTGAGAATGGACGGAGGGAGAACTGGGCAGGTGCTGCCTCCCCTTGCCTTTGCTGTTCGACCTCCTTTTCTATGTGCATGTTATGAATGAGGATTGACTGTCAAGGGGAGTTGTTTTCTTGGGCCTTAGGGGTCTCTGGCAAAAGTGGCTACATTTCACCACTGCCTCTTGGCATTCCTTCTCCATGCGTACTTCTTTGTCCTCAAGGGAAAAGATCCTCTAGAAAGCATATCATCTACTAATACCATTCTACCTCCTGCGCCAACTCTCAGGCCTGTGCGCACAAGCAGGATCCGTTTTCCTTAACTTTTTGGAACAAAGAACTCAAGATGAGGTTATTCTGACCCCTTCTTGGGCATTCCACCATTGTGCCATATGGTTTCCTGAGTGCTTTCCTTCTGCTTTTATGGGAAAAATTAACAATCACCTGGCTAAGTAAGGTGTCCAAGTGGGAACAAAATGCATTGGCTGATGGACTGTTTACCACTAGTGCCACCTGGGAAGATCTAAACACACTAAGAATTATTTTGGAGATTTCCCAGCTCCACAGTGAGCATCACTGGGCACTTTTGGACTCTTTCTGACTTCCTGAACTTGCCTCCTTTCTTGTTCTTAAGGTTTTGGTTCCCTTTTGCCCCACATTTGTAAGCCAGTCCCTAACAATCCTTGGCGCCAGGACTCATCTCATCCTTCCTTCGTTGAGAATAAAAACGTTGGGGAAAAAAATGAAACTTTGAAATCCTTTCCTCACAGTGCCTTCAGTTCAGTTCAGTTGCTGAGTTCAGTTGCTCAGACTCTGCGACCCCATGGACTGCAATGCCAGGCTTTCCTGTCCACCACCAAATTCCGAAGCCTGCTCAAACTCATGTCCATCGAGTCAGTGATGCCATCCAACCATCTCATCCTCTGTCATCCCCTTCTCCTCCTGCCTCCAATCTTTCCCAGCATCAGGGTCTTTTCCAATGTGTCAGTTCTTCACATCAGGTGACCAAAGTATTGGAGTTTCAGCATCAGTCCTTCCAATGAATATTCAGTATTGATTTCCTTTAGGATTGACTGGTTGGATCTCCTTGCAGTCCAAGGGACTTTCAAGAGTCTTCTCCAACACCACAGTTCAAAAGCACCAATTCTTCAGTGCTCAGCTTTCTTTATTGTCCAACGTCGCATCCGTACATAACTACGGGAGAAACCACAGCTTTGACTAGACGGACCTCTGTTGGTAAGTAATGTCTCTGCTTTTTAATATGCTGTCTAGGTTTGTCAGAGCTTTTCTTCCAAGCAGTAAGCGTCTTTTAATTTCATGGCTGCAGTCACCGTCTGAGTGATTTTGGAGCCCAAGAAAATAAAGTCTGTCACTGTTTCCATTGTTTCCCCATCTATTTGAAATGAGGTGATGGGACCGGATGCCACAGTACCTTTACCCCTACCCAAAGGATATCAGCTGCATTTAGGATTAAACTGGGTGGGAAAAGTGGGCAGAGCCTGTACCTTCTCTCCGGTCTTGAACCTGATCTTCCAGTCAGGGTTGAGAAGCAGAAGCTCTGTTGCAGACAAGAGGTGCCTACTTTATACACTGGGAATGGCCTTGGTGGTACCCAACTCTACTTTCCTTGTTTGTCAGGAGCCAAATCTTAAACCAGAACTAACAACTTACACGAAGAGGTGGCAACAAAAGCAATTTTATAAGTAGATAAGAGTGTAACATTTCATCACAGTTCCGAGAATTTGGTTAGTTGTCTCAGAGCATTTCAGAATGATGCATTGTGCAAGTATTGTACAGATATTCTCAAAGTTAGTACCGAACTTAGACTTGGGCAGGGGAGCTGTTGCCCGGGGCCCTCAAATTTAATAAGCATACAACAGTCCTTGTATTCACCAGGATCTGATGCTACGCTGGCCCCCTGTGACCTGAGCCCTAAGCATCCACTCTCATGACGAACACCTTTCAAGCCATGGGGTTCTTTTTCATCTCCTCTGCCTGAGGTGCCTGAAACAAAAGGAGCAGGAATCCTGATGAGAATTTCAGAGAGAGATACTGCTTAGCAGGGTGAGGAGGGTTTGCTTAGGGAAAAGACAAATTCATTAATTTGTCAAATCTTTCCTCTCAGAAAACAAGAGTGCAAGAGATACTTGAGTAACCAGAGATCATTTCCTAAAGTAGGGAGCTTCCCTTCTTTGGCTCCTCTGTGTTCCAGTGGAGACTTCCAGGAGTTCCCATGAATTGGCATAGTTTTCCAACAGTTTTATATGGTGGTGGACAACACTTTGTAGTAATAATTCACATGACTTTTGACTTTGTGTATGAAGGTCTAGAATTAACATGCATGGCACATGACAGCAATTCATTACATTAGCTGATGAATACAAGAATTATGAATGTTCCTGTTTGCAAAAAACATTTATAACTAATTGAAATTTCAAAAATCAAAATTAAAAAGTGAGTTTTGTTTAAATAATTAAAACTTTTAAATAGGTTGGAGTTTATTTAGCCTTTTAATATTATTTTGAATATTTTATATTTTTTTCAGGTTTTAAAACTTCTTATTTGCATATTAATAAAATTGTGCATTCCAATAATTAAAATCATTTGAACAACAACAAAAAAAATGGCACTCTGATTAAACTACATTTTACAGTCCGCAGAACACCTTGGACCAGCTTGTTACTCTAGATTTCACTGTCGTCCCACCCAGCTTCCTCCTTCACCAAAAGGCAAGTTCTTTTCCTTCCCTGCCAGCCACACAGGCAGATGGGAGAGGCAGGCGCTGCCTTCGTTGTCAGTAGTTCTCCATTCTTTGATGTGAAAAGGGGTAGCACAGTCATTTAAACTCGATCCAACTTCTTTGCATCTTACAAAGTTAAACAGCTAAAAGAAGTAAAATAAGAAGGCAATGTTTGTGGAATGTACAGTGCATACTGGTGGCGCACGCTTCATTACGACTCGCCTGCTTGCTTCTCCTGTTCAATCGTTTCTTTCGAAGGCAGTGGATTTTTCTGTTGCGTCTCCTTTTTCTTCAATTTCGACTTATCGAACTTCTCTATCTCGGCCCTATGGAGTTTGTCAGACACGGTTGCAGAGGGCGCACAGCGAACTGCGAGCGAGCGAAATCGGGTCTGCACTGTGGCCTCCGCTGAGTCTATTTTGAATACTTTAAAAGCTAACTTTTGGAAACAGATGAAAAAAGAATTCGAATTTTAAATTCTTTTTTTTATATAAATTTATTTCTTTTAATTGGAGGCTAATTACTTTACAATATTGTATTGGTTTTGCTATACATCAACATGAATCCTGCATTAACTTCAATTTACATTTTTTATGAAGGTACATTCTACTTTTGTACACTTTGAATAAATTTTTTTTTAATCCTATAGATCCTGAGTAGATAAGATCATAGTAGAAACAGGAAGTACAAAAATAGAGGTTAGAAGCCAAAAGTAGAAACAAACTAGAAATAGAAAATCCTCAGTGAGGTGGTGATAGTCTGCTTAAAAGTTTAAAACTCCATAATATCAAGTGGGCACAAGCAAGATATAACACATTTTTTATTTAAAGAAGATTTAATTACTGATCACAAAATGTAAAGTATGTGAAAACCATTCTCATCAAATCCACACCATGATAACGTTGAAATCTCTGCAATTTCACCCTGTTTATTAATTAAAAAAAATAATTACTGGGGCTTTCCTGATGGTTTAGTGGTAAAGAATCCGCCTCCCAGTGCAGGAGATACGGGTTTGAGCCTTGATCCTGGAAGATCCCACATGCCAAAGAGCAACTAAGCCCGTGTGTCCCAACTACTGAGCCTGTGAGCCGCAGCTCCTGAGGCACGGAGCCTGAGCACCCATGCTGCACTGCGAGAGAGGCCAGTGCAGTGAGCAGCCTCTGTGCCCCAGCCAGACAGTGGCCCCTGCTCCCTGAAACCAGAGAAAACCCTTTGCAGCAAGGAAGACTCAGCAGAGCCTAAACAAACAAAGTAATAACTGATTAAGACGGTAAGACCAGGGGAGTTCTTTGGTGGCCTAGTGGTTAAGATTCCAGGCTTTCATTGCCATGGCCCAAGTTCAATTCCTGGTCAAGGAACTGAGGTCCTACCAGCTGTGAGTGTTGGGACCTAACAAACGCCATGATAGGCTTCAGGGACTAAGGTAGGACTCACGGGAAAAGCTGAGTCATCGCCCAGTGAGGTCATCCCCGAGGATGCCAGGACTTGTCTAATCAGCATACTCCCCATAACCTGGTTTGAGTTTATCAGGACGTAAAAGACATCCCAGCCAATAAAGATTAGCCAATTAGCAAACCCCTGCAGCCAATAAAGATTAGCCAATTAGTAAATACCAGGAAACTCCTGCAGCCAATCAGCCCTTGCCAACTCTCTGTCTTTGTTCTAAACCTATAAATACTGCTGTAAATCTGGGCTCTGGGCTCTTGCTCCACTCCACTGCATTGGAGCCCTAGCTTGAGCTAGAAATAAAACCCCTTCATGCTTTTGCATTGCTGTGGATGTCTTATTCTCTCAGTTTTGGGGACTCAGACTCTGGGCATAACAGTGAGGTACAACGAAGTGAAGTCGCTCGGTCATGTCCCCATGGACTGCAGCCCACCAGGCTCCTTTGTCCATGGGTTTTTCCAGGCAAGAATATTGGAGTGGGTTGCCATTTCCTTCTCCAAAAACTTAATTAATTATTAAAAGAAACCCAACGAGACCATAGCTGCACCTCTGGTGGTAGGCTAGCTCCAGGCCCAGGGCTATCAGAGCCTGGCCTCTTTGCCTTCAGGGAACATTTGCAGAGATGTTGGCATGGGCCCATGTTCTGTCTCATGCATGCTGAAATCATTGTGGGAAAGTCAGAAAGTAGGGCAGTAAAAATGGTAGAGAGATTAGGGGTCAAAAAACACTAGAAGCAAAGGCTTGTTTTGAAACTTGTATAAACTTGTTTTGAAATTTTTTCTTTTCTTTTTTTAGCCTGAGCCATATGGCACGCAGGACCTGAGTTCCCTGACCAGGGACTGAACCCACAACACTTGCAGCGGAAGTGTAGAGTCTTAACCACTGGACTACCAGGGAAGTCCCTTGAAATTTTTATTCTTCTGGGGTTTGCCATGGATTGCTAAGGTCCAGTGGAAATTTTAGACCAAAAAGCCTGCTGGGAGGCTGCAAACATTTGTATGAATTTAGGGTCAACTGGGGGCTTCCCTCATAGCTCAGTCGGTAAAGAATTTGCCTGCAGTGCAGGAGACCTGGGTTTGATTCCTGGGTTGGGAAGATCCCTTGGAGAAGGAAATGGCAATCTACTCCAGTATTCTTGCCTGGAAACTCCCATGGACAGAGGAGCCTGGTGGGCTACAGTCCCTGGCATTGCAGGAGTTGGATACGACTTAGCAACTAAACCACCACCACCACCAGGGTCAACTGGGGGCTTCCCAGGTGGCTCAGTATTGAAGAACCTGCCTGGCAATACAGGGATGCAAGAGATGAGTTCAAACACTGGGTTGGGTAGGTCCCCTGGAGTAGGAAATGGCAACCCACTCCAGTATTCTTGCCTGGAAAACTCCATGGACAGAGGAGGCTACAGCCCACGGGATGGCAAAGAGTTGGACATGACTGAGCACCACACCCACACACAAGGCCAACTGAAGTGAGAAGTGTGTTAATTCCAAGACAGCAGGTTCACACCAAATGATGACCTGTTAGAACATGTCGGTAGATGAATGGAGCCTCAGTTTTTTAATGTTGAGTAAAGCAACACCCACTCCTTTCTGTATCTACTCAGTTTTTAGTGTTGGTACATTTCAATCTGAGTAATTCCCAAGAATTCTTGCCCGCTGGACAAGTGCAGGTTTGTTTCAGCCTCAAGATGCTCTTCATTATGAAATACACTTAAAATGAGCTTAGCAGCAATCAATAAGCAGCATACCCTCAGTTTCTTCTGTCTACTTGGAAAAATCAATTGGGTTGAAAAGATGGAGCATTAATACTCAAAGGAAATGTACATGCATTATACAGTGACAGGTTTCTTCATATGACCGAGTGCAAAATAACTCAAAGGACCCACAGAAGTTGTCTACTCAATCAGAGGTGCTACCCTCAGACTCCCCAACTGTCCAAAGATGCAAAACCTTACAATTCTGGTATTACTTTATTGCGTTTACATCTCCAAGAGGAAAAAAAGAACAATTTCTCTCTAAGAGAAATGATTAGATTTTAAAACACCAAGTTCAGTTCAGTCCAGTCGCTCAGTCATGTGCGACTCTTTGTGACCCCATGGACTGCAGCATGCCAGGCCTCCCTGTCCATCACCAACTCCCCAGAGTTTACTCAAACTCATGCCCATTGAGTCGGAGATGCATTCCAACCATCTCATCCTCTGTCATCCCCTTCTCCTCTTGCCTTCAATCTTTCCCAGCATCAGGGTCTTTTCAAATATGTCAGTTCTTCGCATCAGGTGGCCAAAGTATTGGAGTTTCAGCCTCAGCATCAGTCCTTCCAATGAATATTCAGGACTGATTTCCTTTAGGATGGACTGGTTGAATCTCCTTACCATCCAAGGGACTCTCAAGAGTCTTCTTCAACACCACAGTTCAAAAGCATCAATTCTTCAGCACTCAGCTTTCTTTATGGTCCAACTCTCCATACATGACTACTGGAAAAACCATAGCCTTGACTAGACGGAACTTTGTTGGCAAAATAATGTCTCTGCTTTTTAATATACTGTCTAGGTTGGTTGTAACTTTTCTTCCAAGGAGCAAGCATCTTTTAATTTCATGGCTGCAAACACCAAATCTAAGGTGATTTATCTAATCATTAACTCTGCTGCTAACAAAGGTAAACTCTCATTAAGGTAAGCCTCACCAAGCCTTCTATTTTGGGGTGGGAGAATTTCAATGAACACACTGCCCACGATTGCTTCTGGCTCCACAGAACTAAGTGCACGGCTTCTAGTTGGAGCCCTGGGAGAGTGACTAGTCACTCTGAATGAGCAAGTCACCTCTGGATTTGGTAGGAGGTGCCCCTCTCGTTCCTTCTGCTCTACCCCTCTGATCAGGTGGGTGTTTGGAGACTTCTGGGTTTGCTTAGTCAGTTCTGTTATATTGGGGTGCTGCACAAGTTGAAAAGGAATTTGGACTTTGGGGCTGGAATCATTACTCAAACATTACTCAAGTTTGAGCGTGTGTTGAAAATGCTCAGGGGCAGGGTTCCTGACAAAGGCAGACTCTAGATCCCAGGCCCAGGGATCTGACTGGTAGGTCAGGAAGTCTGTCTTTCCACAAGGACTGCAGGTGATACAGGACAGAAAGCCCAGGAGAAGGCTGTCTTTACACCACTAGTAACTGTTACATTGTCTCTCAGACCTCAACCTCCTACTGTATTTTATGTTTGGTTTTTTTTTAAAGCTGTGCCAAATCACTTGTGGGATCTTAGTTTCCCGAACAGGGATTGAATCTATGCCCTTTCTAATGGAAGCTCGCAGTCCTAATCACTTGACCACCAGGAATGTCCCCTCCTGCACTTTACATATAAATTTCCAAGAGCCTGCTGGACATCCGACTGGGACAGATCTGAAAAGAAACATCATGTCTAACGACTCAGGAATTCTGGGACTGGTATTCCATGGTCTGCACTTTAAGACTCCAGAAGTTACTCTAAAGCACAGTGAGGACGTTGATACAAAGGATAGAAGATGAGTCATGGTAGAATCTTGATAAATGAAAGAATGTCCACATAAGGGAAAAAAAACCAAGAGTGGATCAAAAGTAGATGTTTGTCAAAAAGCAAAGGAAGCCGAGAAGAGGGGTATCCAACGCTATAATGTCACCAATTACGGGTAAAAAGATGACTTTAAGAGAATCATTTACATTCACTGACAAAAGTGAACACCAACCAAAAAGGGATTAAAGGAGCAGGAGCTAAGGATGAGCGGATACCAGAGCGCTTCTGGAGACTGAAGGAGGGAGCCAATCGGGCTTGGTTTTTCAGTCGCTAAATCATGTCCGATTCTCTGTGACCCCATGGATTGCAGCACGCCAAGCTTCCTCTGTCCTGGAGTTTGTTCAAATTCATTTCCATTCAGTTGGCCTAGACCAACTACAAGTGAAATTATGAGAGAATAATGATCCAAGTTCCTAGGGAAGGTCTTCTCTCTCTCTTTTTATGATGTGACACCCAGATGAACTGACCGACTTCGGTAGGATCTGACTTAGGAGGCGACACTTGTTGGCCAGTTTTTCTTTAGGCTTCGTGGGCAAGGAGCACACTTGCGGATATCAGGTCCATGTGTATATAGCATTTTAAATGTAAAAAGAGAAATTACTCTGCAGGTCATAACAAAACCAGGCAGTGGGTCAGATTTAACCCCCAGGCCCTGGTTCTGCCCACCCAATTTAAACCTGGGTCCTTGGACTTAAGATGCTTTGAATGTTAGGTGGTTTTTTTTTTTTTTTGATCCAAGAAAATATTATGTTTGAGTACTTCAAGTCAAATCACATATAATCAAATTACAACCAAAGGCAAGGCCAGGGTGGATGATCCAGTTCATGTAAGAGGCCCCCCCAGGGAAGTCTTCCCACTCAGCACACTGCTTTGTGAGGGAGGGTCTTTCAAAGTGGTCAGTGCTGTTTATCCACAGAGGTTAAACCTTCAAGGAGTAGGTGTCAGACCCCTTTTCTGGCCTCTCAGTCCCGTGTGGCTGAATGGAGCTGACTGCATGGCTGTGCCTATTTGACAAAGGCAGAACAGTCAGTTAAAGGTAAACGAATGCACAAAGGGAAAACTTTCAGTAACCCCATAGGTAGCTTTAATTTTATTTTAAATTACACAAGATTATATTTACTTTATTACAATTGTACGCTCTAATATAATTATGAAATTCAAATAGTCAGGATGATACCAGTGATTCCCATGGCTGCCCTCTTGACCCCCAGCCCCAGGGCAGCCCCCAGCATGTTGACTGTATTTTCTGAGTTTATTCCAAGAATTTATATACATGCTTGGACTTACAGAATATATGGATTTGTACTGTTGTGCACAAATCTTACATGATGTGTTATTTTCTTAAACAATGGAACTTGGTGATGATTTAACCTCAGAACATGGGTCTTACTCTTTTAAACTGCTGCACCAGATTACATGGTGTGTATGTCCACGATTTATTTATTCTCCCACCTAGCCATTTCTAATTTGTCACTACCACAAACTCTGCTGCCCTCAAAGTCCCTGACATGCCTTCCTGTCCATCCTCCCAGAGGCACTGACCACAACAGCTGGGTTTCTTTTGTCAACAATCTGTAATTTATATGTTTATTTTCCAATTAACCAAGGTTATTTAAAGTTATGATGAGTTTCTTTTGCAGCCTACCTTTTGGTTATTTACTTCTCATTGTGTACAGTAAATGTTGCCTGTAAATCTATGTTTTTGGCATTTACAAAAGCTTCCTCTATGGCAAAAATTCAAAATTAGATAATTCACTTGCATTTGAAAAGAAAAACTTCTCCCTGTATATGAATATATGTCAACCTTGTTGATTAGGCTACCCAATCCCTCTCTGTTCTTACCATTTCCTACTTGACTTGTTGATTTCTAAGTCAGAGGCTGTGATTATGACTTTATCAATGTTTTCACTGTATTTTTATTACTTGTTTGGTTGTCTACAGTTCCCAGCAACACTCTAAGAGGTATAAACTTCATGACTACTGAACCTTCTTGGTGAAGGCTTCCTATTTTATTACTACATATCATTTCCTGCCATTTTAAAATTATTTTTGTCTTTAACTCCATTTGGATGCTAAGTTAGCTGTTCTTGCTTCCCTCTTGGTAGCATTTTGAATGGGCTTTCTCCTCTTCATTTCAGCTTTCCTGTGCTGCTGTTTTTTTTAGGTGTTACTAACATTACGTAGCTGGGATTTCAATTTTCTTTCTGTCCCATCTTAACATAGTTTAATGGGTGTGTTTAACCCATTTATACCTCTAAGTTTTACTATGTTTGGCTACCTTGCTTTGTTTTCCACTTACCATAATTTCTTTGGGGAAAAAAGCTGTGTAAAGTTAAGTTTTTAAAAATTATTTTTAAAATTTGTATTTTATGTCTTGTCTTCACCGGGTCTTCTTTGCTGCCCATGGACTTTCTCTAGCAGTGAGCAGGGTCTACTCTTGGTGGTGGTGCATGAGGTTCTCATTGTGGTGCCTTCTCTTATTATGGAGCTTGGCCTCCAGGCTCATGGGCTTCAGAAATTGCAGCTCATAGGCTGACTAGTTGTGGCGTTTGGGCATGTGGGATCTTCCTTGGACCAGGGATCAAATCTATGTCCCCTGCATCGGCAGGCAGATTCTTAACCAATGGACCACCAGGGAAGTCCTCAAAGTTACGTGTCTTTTTTTCCCTTTATATTGTGAGTTACCCATACAAGTGATGGCAAGTCGAACAACCTGCAGCCACTCTCGCCCAGATCTGTATTCTGCTCCATCTTTCTTCCTTCCTCGGGGCAGTTCTTTTGACGGCTGTGATGGAGGTGAATTGTTTCTTTTGGAATCACCTTAGTTCCCTTTCAGTACCCTTCTCACTCCTCTGCTGCCTCTTCCTATTGCCCTATCCACCCACCCGCCATTCTTTCTCGTCAAACCCACATGCTCCCACCACATTTGTTTATTTGTCTCACAGGCCATGTTCTCAGCTAGTTTCTCTGCTTGAAATGATCTGAAACAATCCCTGAAGAATTATTAGCTACTAGTAAAGGGCTAGGTGGCAGCGACCTTTTTATTAGGACACTCCTAAAAATGAACAAACCTTAATGACCCAAAGGAAGGAATCTGACAGGGCCTTCACTAGACAGACTGTTTGAATCATTTCTGTCATGTATCAATAAGCAACTCATTTCTCTCTCCATGCCTCAGTCTCCTTGCCTTTAAAATGGGTTCACAAGAGCACCTACTGTATAGGACTGAGTTAAAAACGTATCGAGAGCGTAGAATAATGGCTGGCATGTGATAAGAGCGCGAGAGACCTTAGTGCTATTGTTATCATTCTAATGGATCTAAAGAAATACTTTTTTAAATGATGAGTTTTTTAAAACTAATTTGGCTGTGATAGGTCTTGGTTCACATGCAAACTCTGAGTTGTGGCCTGTGGGATCTAGTTCCTTGATCAGGGATGGAACCCAGACCTCCTGCATTGGGAGCATAGAGTCTTAACCACTGGACCACCAGGGAAGTTCCTAAATACTTTTGCATAGGGTTGGCCTTGGTGGTTTTCTATGTGTGAGGATTCACTAATGAGAACAGGAAAAAAAAGACACCTGACATAAACATTTTGATAAGACTATGGTCTTACGCATCTTTGCATGGCAGCCTGGAGCGCACAGCACCTTGTGCCCTTGGCTGCAGTGACTGCCCGACTCACATCGCTGAATGAGAAATGTAAAGATGGACTGATACTTAGATTTCCAAAACATTGTAGGAAATGATGGGGAAGAGATAGGCTGAAACCTCCTATGAGCTTAGACAACAGTGTATCACTGAGGAAAAGGTCCGACAATACAAGATTTCCAGAAGTGATACTACAAACACAGGCATAAATATCAGCTAGATATTTATGTGAGCTATACTGTGAAGTGAAGTCACAGTCGTGTCTGACTCATTGCGACCCCATGCACTGTATCCTCCCAGGCTCCTCCGTCCATGGGATTTTCCAAGCAAGAATACTGTAGTGGGTTGGCATTTCCTTCTCCAGATGATCTTCCCGACCTACGGACTGAATCTGGGTCTCCCGCATTGCAGGCAGACGCTTTAGTGTCTGAGCCACCAGGGAAACCCCATACATACTGTGAAGATGTGCTCAAAAGAAGTGACCTCTCCACTGAAGAGCTGCTTTTTTTTTTGCCTTAAAAAGAAGCAGGGGAGGGGGATGATCAATCTGGTAAAAATTTTATTTAGCATCACGAATTTAAAATTGGTCTCTTCCCTGAAAACAAACAAAATCAGCTTACATGACAGGCAAGCTACCAGCTTGGTAAACAAAGGTGCAGTGTCTGTCTTGCGGGAAGAGTACATTGTTTTCTTACTTCTGTATGCATAACAAACAATTTTGCTTTATTAAAGTAGCAAAAACCTCCAGGTAGTGCTTTATTTTTTCATTCTCTGTAGAATATTGATTTTGTAACACTGATTACAGTCTGATGTGTACCATTATAACAAAAGTTTTACTTTCTGAAAGATCAGCAAAAATACATCAGCAAGGATATAACTAGTACATTTACTAAAACACACCATAATCATAAAACCAAGTGATTACAATCATCCTCACATTTGACATACCAGCTACATCCTAGGAGAGCTGGTATATTCGGCAGGTGATTCATAAGTGTAAGTAATGACACTCATCAGTCTTAACACTTCTGAAATGTTATTCCTTTATCAGTTAAACCTAAAACAAATCAATAAGAGGACTAAAATATAACAAGGATGAAATCCAGAATGTGTTGAACAGAGACAGTGCTAAACAGGAGGAAGAGCACTGAATTGGGAGTCAGTACATTTGGATTTCTGTCTTATCTTTGGCCCTGGATGGATGATCTTGGGTAAGTATTCTGGGCTATATGAATCCTTCACTTTTAAAATGAAGAGAGTTGGCTGGATGGTTCTCTAAAGTCTTTCTAAGATTTGAAAGTGAAGTGTTAGTCACTTAGCTGTGTCTTTTTGTGACACCATGAACTATAGCCCGCTTCTGTACATGGAACTCTCCAGGCAAGAGTATTGGCGTGGGTAGCCATTCCCTTCTACAGAGGATCTTCCCCACCCAGGGACTGAACTCTGATCTCTTGTATTGCAGGCAGATTCTTTACCGAGACACCAAGAATTGGGAGCTTTCCATAATTCTAAAATCTTTGACACTGATTCATTTTTGTGTTGTAAAGTGAAATTCTTGACAATACTGATGTGGCAGTTGGGGTGAGTCCAGCTCTGCCCACATAAATATGACTTGGTGCTTGTGTTCAAGTCTCTTCCTTCTGGGCCCCGTAATGGCCCTATCCCCAAATTAACAAACAGTAATGACAGGTTTCAGGAGGTGAACAAGCTTGTCCTTCCACTAGACACAAACTCAAAACCTTCCACTAGACACAAAGTCATGGTTATTAAGAAAAGCTATCATGGAAGAACTATGAGGAAAACCCACTACATCCTCTTTGGTAAATGGTACAATAACAAAATTCACTAACGGAAGAAGGCAGGGACAGATATGAACTATAATACATGATTTTCAGTTGTTATTTGCGAACATGCACAAAAATATACACACAACTAGAACTATATTAATATGAAATATAAATTCAAGGTTCAGGTATACACAGAAGCCTCTCTCGTACTGCTAATCTGAACAAGGTTTATTGTAGCTTCACATGTTTATAACTCTAGGGGAGGTAGTTAGCATTACTGATGTTGGTTTCTACTCTGTCATCCAAAAAGCCCACCTCACTCAAATAACCACAGAAATGAAAGATGTCCCTGCCCTGCTTTAGGATGATTCATCCATCCCCTACTTTCCTTATCAGAGTACTGTCCTTTGTTGTGAAAGACTGAATGACTAGTTTCTGTCAGCTCCCTATCTGAAAGTTAAGTAAACTTAATCTCTTTTGATCGGAGGTCTAAATTTGTCCATATTTCTTTCTAATATTCTAACGTAACTCCTATCTCCACTGTACTTACACAATTCTGAATACTTAACCATGATACGCATTATACAAATTTGAAGAATATGAATGGGTAAAGCAAAATTACTTTGAAAATGTAAAGTTTTCTTAATAAACATCATCCTTTCATTAAAGTACTAAAGTGCTTCCCATTTGACAGCAGTGATTGCTTTAAACAACTGGATGAACGTTGAAACATTCTCCAACACCTCTAATCCTTGCCCTGTCTCAGGAAATATAACACACTCAGCCTTTCACTGTCCACCTCCCCGCTAGGGGACAGAGGACTTAGATCCTATTCTGGTCGAGAATCCCTGATACTGAAGAAGTGGCATCGCCAGTTAGATATTTTGTTGAGCTTTGCTTTTCCATAATTTGACTGTGAAACAACAGATTTTTGCCTTTCCAGATATGTCCTTTTTTATAATATCTCAATATGCTTTTCGAACCCTACAGCTCTCTTGTATTTCTCCTTCCTTACAAGATTTTAATACACTTCATTAAGAGGGTAAGACAACCCCTCTGGAGAATCACCAAACTAAAGTATAATTTCTGAATTACCTATCATGATAAAGCTCAACAACTAAGCTTGAGTAAACAATTTTACTCAGTATTCAATTTAAATTGAAGCTTAAGTATTCAGTATAAGCAGAAGTAAACAGCATCGTTGGTAAAATGAATATTACAGTGTTGAGTATATTCTGATTATTAAATCAAATTATTTAAACTTCATACTTGAAAACTAATGTAGAGACTTTTTTTTAAGTCTGATCATCTTTTATTTATTAAAATTTTTTTTTATTTATTTGGCTATCAGGTCTTCTGTCACGTGGGATCTTTGGTTGAGGCACACGGGGTCTCTAGTTGGGTCATGGGGACTCCGGAGCACGCACATTCAGTAGTTGCCGAGTATGGGCTCAGTTGCTCCATGGCATATGGAATCTTAGTTCCCCTACCAGGGCTCAAACCCATGTACCCTGCACTGCAAGGCAGATTCTTCACCACTGGACCATCAGGGAAATCCTCAAGACTTGTTTTCAAAATGGTCTACTGAAATTATCATAAAAGATACCTTTTACACTGGTCAGTTATAGTAACAAATTACATTGCTTTCCTTTGTTAAAATATTTTCATCAATTATATAAACTATAGAGTTATACCCTCATTTTTCACTCACTTTCTTATATTCAGAACTAACACTTTTCAGTTCAGTTGTGTCTGACTCTTTGCGATCCCATGGACTGTGGCACACCAGGCTTCCCTGTCCATCACCAACTCCCAGAGCTTGCTCAAATTCATGTCCATCGGTTGGTGATGCCATCCAACCATTTCATCCTCTGCCGTCCCCTTCTCCTCCTGTCTTCTATCTTTCCCAGCATTGGGGTCTTTTCCAATGAGTCTTTTCCAAAAACTTTTATATTTTTCTAAATAAATTTTTATCAGTGTCTACCTAGTTTAGCAACTTAGAATTGAATCTGTTTGTTCTATAGAACTGCCAAAGATCACAAATGTCTCTTTGACTAATGATATAAAATAGCCATATCTGCAAGAAAGACTTAAACTGTCTTTATTTTCCCAAATTCTAATAAAGTGAAACTTCTGTATACTGAAGTTAGAATGATAATGCATACAGAGCTTTTAAAGTAGTTTTGGAGAAAATACGAGTACATTTCTTCCCAAATTTTAAAAATGATTTTCTGTGCCTAAGTTAAGCAGATTATAAAGAAAAGACAGAAAGGGTCTCAGATCCAAGATGAAGGGCTCAAATGAAATCGTTCAGTGAGATGGAGGTCCACAGCCCCCAACAAGGCACAGAGCTTAGAGTTTAACACCAGTGGCACCAGGGAGGGCCCACTTCCTTGGCTGTCCTGTCAGTATTCCGCACGGATGCACTTTGCGATGGTGTTCAGCTGGATATTTGAAGTTCCTTCATAAATTGTGCCTTAAAGAAAGGGGAGAAAAGGAACATAAAGGAGTGGAGCCACAGTAAAAGAGTCTGTACGAGAATCAGGTCTGCAAACACCACCTCTGCACTTGCTATAAAACTTTACCAGGAACACTATTCAATGTCCCCTCAATGTGGTATTATTTGACAAGGTAACTCTACCTAAAAGATCACAATATTCCATTTGATTTACAGATTCCCAGAATCAGTATTAAACAGGTGAAGTTTCCCGTTCCTAAACTATCAATGCACCAGCCTGGATGGTTTCCTGGGAATAGGCAGCTTTTATAACTGCTGAGTTTCTATCTTCCTACCTGGCAGTAGAGCAGTGGAACGCTCAAGATTGGTTACCCACTTAATGTCTAAAATTAGAACTGAGCTTCCAGCAACAGCATTAAGCCAATCAAAAATATTAACATTTTCAGTAAAAGAAAAATTAAGACAGTAGAATTTGTTGTGGTTTTATTGAAAGGCCTTCAGAGGCCATGAGGCATTTAAAAAGACAATTTGATGTTTAAAAAATAATAAACCTACTTTTTTGAAGGAAGAAGTAGAGGGGGAAAAATCCAGCCACAAAAAAATGAGAACCAAGAAACATAGTAACTGAAGAGATTAAAAGTGCCTCTGCCTAGGTACCAGTAACAACAATAAAAATATCAAACCAATACAACAGCCTAAAACACCTACAGAGTCAAATAAAACAAAATAAATGTTAAAATCTCTATTTACCAATCTTCGCATCTCGGAAATATTTTTCCACAGGGTAACTTTTGGTGTAGCCCACGCCTCCCATCCACTCAATACACTTGCTGGTAATGAGGCCTGCAAGCTACCAAAAAGAAGCACAAATGACGCTGAAACCACATAACTTACACATGACACTCTAAAATATTCTTAGTAACATGGATTCACTGCCATTGGCAACTGGAAGGATCGAGGTTATTTTGTAAATTAACGTTTCTTCATCCCAGTCTCTATACCATTTATGGAAAATTTCCTATTCATAAAATTCTTCTTTTCTTAAGACAATTACGGTCTTTGTTTTAGACTCGTACACTTGTTGACGGTGTCATTTACTCAGCAAATGTTAACCAAGAGCCTTCCTGTATCATCCACTCTGCCAGCCACAATGTCTGGGTGCTGACCGGTCACGGCCCTTTTGGTCCTGCTGGTCTTTCAGAGAGACAGATGTTGAACCACGATCACCGAAACTGAAAAACTGTATGGGGTCAGAGAAGAGCCTGCGGGAGAAGCTGCCACAGTTTAGATGGGGCAATGGGTGAGGAAGGTACAGCCTCGCTGACAACTAAAGGACAAGTCAAAGGACATTTCAAACTGAGGACTGACACGTAGAAAGGCTCCAAGGGGGGAGTGGGTTCATCGAGCTCCAAGGCCTGAGGACCAATGGGGTGGGATTGGGGTAAGCTGTGAACAGGGAATGGGTGTGGGCAGCAGTGGGCCTCATGTGATGTGAGCAGTTTAAATAACCTGCTGGCCCCCAAAGGTGTCCACAGGAGAATCCCCAGAAAGTATAAATGTGCATCACCTACATGGCATAGGAACTTGCAGGTCGGTTAAGTTAAGGGATGATCCCAGGTTATCCGGGCAGGTCCCGTGCCATCACAAGGGTCCTTATAAGGGAAAGAGGAAAGTAGAGAAGGGTGACGTGACCACAGACACAGGAAGAGCTAAACACACAACCCACTACTGGCTCTGAAGACGGAGGAAGGGGCCCTGAGACTCAGAAAGCGAGTGGGTTCTAGAAGCTGGGGAAGAAGAGGAGATGGACTTTCCCCCAGAGCCCCTAGGAAGGCAGCTCCACTGACACTCAAATTTCACCCTGTGTGTGTGAGCATGCACACGTGTGTGCAGACACGTGTGTGTGAACGTGCATGCATGTGCGTGTGTGTGCTCAGTCGCTCAGTCGTGTCCAACTCTCTGCAACCCCATGGACTGTAGCCTGCCAGGCTCCTCTGTCCATGGGATTCTCCAGGCAAGAGTACTGGAGTGCGTCGCCATGTCCTCCTCCAGGGGATCTTCCCGACCCAGGGATCGGACTCGAGTCTCTGTGCATCTCCTGCATTGCAGGCAGATTCTTTACCACTGCACCACCTGTGAGGCTCATTTCAGATGTCTTACCCCACAACTGTGAGACGATAGAACTGTCCTGTCTCAGGCACTAAATTTTCAGTAATTTGTTCAAAGCAACAATAGGTGAATAAAAAGGTCCCATTTGTTGTGAAGAGTCACTGAAGGGTTTAAAACTGGAGCATAACATGGCCTCATGGACACCTTGAAAGGGACACTGGACTGGAGGAAGCCACAAGGACTAACGAGAAGTTAGAAGTTGCCTCCAGTGGTTTGGTAAAGACGTGGCACAGCTTGGACTAGATGACTGGTAATAAATACCAGGGGAGAGAGAAACAAATTCAAGACAAATTGAGGGGCAGAATTCTCGTAACGGATGACGGATTCAACAGGGAGTGGGAGCAAAGGAGGGGCGTTGAGGGGACTCAGGTTTGTGACTGTGCAGGGTGGGAAGGGAGGGTGGCGTTCAGGGGAGGGGGACGGGGTGGGTAAAGCAGAAGCGGATCTGTTAGTCTGGAGCTCAGAAAGGAGGTTGAGGCACAAGATTAGACCGGGGAATGAAGGGGTTAAAGAAATATCTGAGGCCAGGGAACGACTAACACACTGCTGAGTCCTGTGATATGACCAAGTTTCAGCCCAAGTCCAATGTGTTACATGCAGAGTACAGTCAACACGAGGATGATATCTTCCTGCTATTTTCTATTTCACGTTACCTCCAGGGCATTCGCTTCGCCCCAACGTGGAACCACAGCCATGATGCCAGTGTTCAGCTGAGGCCCACCTAGGGATTTACAGTGGGGTTTCCACCTGAACTGGGTGACTTGGTTTCCACCCGAGAGCCATGGGAACATGGAAACCTTACAGAGTTAAAGTACCTCCTATGGCAGCTTTACTTTCTTGCATTTCCTGTGTAGGAACTAGAAGGTCCATGTTATTTTACTTGAAAAACAAACAAATGTTCAAGCAACATTCCTAAATGACAAGGTTAATAAATAAATATCTTAAAAATTAAGAGACTGCAACCTGAAACTATCACAGCATTGTTAATCAGCTATACTCCAATACAAAATAAAAATTAAAAAAAAATTTTTAAAGACTGCATTACTCTTGCTTGTTTTACCTCTGATGCATGGTATTTGGCCATAGATGCTTCTTTAATGATTGGCCTCCCAGCTTCTAAGAGCCTCGCAGCATTGTATGTGAGTAATCGTGCAGCTTCCAGCTGGGTGGCCATGTGAGCCACTTGGTGTTGGAGCCCCTGGAATAGTCAGATCCAATGTAGAGAATCACAATTTCTGGAAACACAGCTCATTGTCAAAATCCTGCCTGTACATGGAACAATGACAGACTCAAAACATACTTGCCCAAAAATAAACATTCATTTTGCAAAAGTGTTAGTTAGTTGTATCCAACTCTTTTCGACCTCATGGACGGTAGCCCGCCAGGCTCCTCTAGTCCATGGAATTTTCCATGCAACAATACTGGAGCGGGTAGCCCCTTCAAGGGGCTTCTTCCTTGAAGATCCCCTTCAAGGGATCTTCCCAACCCAGGGATCAAACCCAGGTCTCCTGATTGCAGGCGGATTCTTTACTGTCTGAGCCACCAGAAGGCAGTTTAAAACCTGCAATCTAAAATAAACTGCTCCACATATTGCTTCTGAAAAATTTTTCAAAGCTCATGTAAATTGTTTACAACTGCCGAGATTTAAAGCTTTCCCTGGTGGCTCAGCGATAAAGAATCCGTCTGCAATGTAAGAGCCGTGGGAGATGCAGGTTTGATCCCTAGGTAGGGAAGATTCTCTTGAGGAAGGGCATGGCAAACCACTCCAGTATTCTTGCCTGGAGAATTTCATGAACAGAGAAGCCTGGCGGGCTACAGTCCATCGGGTCGAGAAGAGTCAGATGCAACTGAAGCAACTTAGCATGCACGTGAAGATTTAAAAGATAAATTATCGTAGAATTATGTTTAAAAATGTGTTATTTTTAATACTGTGTCAAGCACTTGAAACATCTGAAAGAAAGTCAAAGTCGCTCAGTCGTGTCTGGCTCTTTGCAACCCCACAGACTGTAGCCTGCCAGGCTCCTCTGTCCATGGAACTCTGTGGGCCAGAATACTGAAGAGGGTAGCTGTTCCCTTCTCCAGGGGATCTTCCTAACCCAGGGATCCAAGTCTCTAGCACTGCAGGCAGATTCTTTACAATCTGATTCACCAGAGAAGCCCCTTAAAACATCTATTTGATTCCAAATCATCCTGAAGAGTATGTAGTATTATCTTTATTTTACAGATGAAGCAGCTGAAGTTTGCAGAGGTGATGTAACATGCTCAAGGACTAAGCCAGCAAGACAAAGAACCAGGATTCTAATCCAGGATGTCTGACCACAAACCCCAGGCTCTGGAATTTGGAAGCCATGAGGAGGCAGCTCCCAAGTGCTCACCGGTGTATCCTGAATCATGCCATAATCAGGCCTCAAGGACTACTGTTCTGCCCTTGGAGAAGGTCAATGCAGTCACAAGTATACACACTGAGACCTATTTCTTCCTCCCTGTGCCTCTCCCATTAAAATCCCCGAGAGGATTCCCTTGTGGCTTTGTAACGAAGCTTTTCATTAACAGGAAGACAAGAGAGTATGGAACAGTAGAAAGATGCTAATAATTACATACCTGAAAATCAAATACCCTTCTGCCAAATTGTTCCCTTTCTTTAATATATGGAATAGTGTAGTCAAAACAGCCTTGAGCCAGTCCCAGCATCTGTTAAAAAAATCAGAATTTATTTTTTATTAATAGTTTATGTTCTTAATTATTCAGGTTACAAATTCTTTTTATAGGCAAACGGAAAAGTTGGGGCAGAGAAAGAACTAGGCATACCAAGATGGTGAGGCATATGTTAATGACATTCACCCACTGCATTTATACAATTTAAGTTCTAGTAATTGGGAGAACACTTCCCTGATGACTCAGAGGGTAAAGAACATGCCTGCCAATGCAGGCAATACAGGCGACTCAGGTTCGATCCCTGGGTCGGGAAGACTTCCCAGAGAAGGAAATAGCAACTCACTCCATATGCTTGCCTGGGAAATCCCATGGACAGAGGAGCCTGGTGGGCTACAGTCCATGGGGTCGCAAAGAGTTGGATGTGACTAAGCAGGCAGGAGGGCAGGGTGTTCCATCTTCCTCTGTGTTCTACCGCCACTGTCAGTAAGCTTAGATTAGGAAGTCATGAAGTCGTGAATTGGGAGAAAATGTGAGTAATTTCCTATGAAGAAGAGTACATTTGACTCCAGCACGGAGGCAGACTTTTTGGCGTGGTTATGCCCACTTTTACGGATTCTTCTTCTTTAAGCTTGAGTCTCTAGGCACAAACTAAGCCTCAGAAATTTTATCGCTTCTGAACCTTCTATCTTCTGGTCCATTTCGTATGTGATCAGGATTAATAACAGCTTTGGTGCTGGATAAGACTCTTGAGAGCCCCTTGAACAGCAAGGAGATCAAACCAGTCAATCCTAAAGAAAACCCTGAATATTCACTGGTAGGACTGATGTTGAAGCTGAAGTTTTAATACTTTGGTCACCGATTACGATGAGCTGACTCAGTGGAAAAGACCCTGATGCTGGGAAAGACTGAAGGCAGGAGGAAAAGAGGGTGACAGAGGATGAGATGGTTGGACGGATTCACCGAATCAATGGACATGAGTTTGAGCGAACTCTGGGAGATGGTGAAGGACAGGGAAGCCTGCCATACTGCAGTCCACGGGGTCGAAAAGAGTCAGACAGGACTTAGCGACTGAATGACAAGAGCTTCCGTGGGTTGGGTGTCAGGACCTAAAGGAGCAGTGTTTCTCAGCCGTGACAGCACGTCAGAATCACCTAGGGGAACTCGAATAATAAAAATACCGATATGGGGCTGCCCTGAGCAGTAACCTCTCCAGAACCACAAATGCTCAGCCACCCTCCTTCCCTTGCTGCTTGACTTAGAGCAGAATATGAGAGGGACCATTTTCATACTGTTCATGGGGTTCTCAAGGCAAGAATACGGAAGTGGTTTGCCATTCCCTTCCCCAGTGGACCACATTTTGTCAGAACCCTCCATCTGCCTGGCCTGCTGCAGTCCATGGGGTCGCAGAGTTGGACACGACTGAGTGACTAGACTGAACTGACGAGAGGGACCATAAAGGTAAGTCTACCCAGCACTCGGGGTGAGTCCCTCAAGGTACAGCGCTTCTTTCTGGGGTGACGAAAATGTTCTAGGATAAGAGCGGTGACCGCTAAGCAACATTGGGAACATAACACGTTACTGAATTATTCACTTTAAAATGACTAATTTTGTTACACAAACCTCACCTCAATAAATTATGTTCAATGGTGGAAAAACAAACAAACAATGTGAGGGTCTAGCAACCAAACCCCAACCCTGGGCGTGGGACGGAAGGGGGAGGGAGAGCGGGCCTGAGCACCAGCATCCTGAAAACTCTTTAATGACTTAATGCACAGCAGGAGTTGGGGACAACTGACACAGAGGCGCCAGTAAAAATATCAGTGTATACATTTGAGGAACAAATCAGGATATGGTGGCAGTTATAGCTGGACTGTCTCACTGCCATCCCCATCTCCATCAGAACTGAATGAATTTGAGCTTATAAACTGTTCCTACATTTCAACATTAGGTAGCTGTTAACTCACTATCTAATTACATCAAACCATGTAGGTTTTAGAAAAAGGAAAAAGAAATTCAATAGTTAAAGCTTTGGGGGGAAATACCCACAAACTTATCAATATTTCATTAGTGTTCATTCAAATTTTTCCTCAGCCTTTTACTTTGAACTTTCTGGAGGATGGAATATTATGCCCCATTATATTAAGAACAAAACCCAAACCAAGTCAAAACCCCAAAAGCAAATTAAAATGAGGCAGCAACTCACTGCACTTTCGGCTGTGAGAGAAGATGCTGCTGCTGAACTCTTACAACTAAAGTTCACAGGATGCCAACAATATAGCAAAAGGACACAAATTGTAGTAATCACTTGTCAGTCAACACAGGCTTTTCCAAAACAGTGTACAATGTGTTCACTATAAATAGTGAAAAACTAAAATTCTTTACAACTATAGAGTTTTGAGGATGGACACCTTCAAGTCACTGTTACAGGTGCCTCCTTCTCTAAAAGGCATTCACAGTATTAATCAAGAAACAATAACTACCAGACCTTACTCTTCGTTTCTCTTCTTTCTGACCTTAACTTTTAATTAGGTTATATGATAACTTGGAGTAATTAGACTAAAGCCCAGGCTGTGTATTTACTGCCGGCCATCTATATTATTTATGTGTCTGGGAAGAACAAAATCCAGTGCTATAGTTTTTAATGCCGTATCTGATGAAGCTGAATCACAGAAACACTTTAAAATGAAAAGATAAGCCAGTTCTCTTTACTGATATGTTATCTGTGCTTTGTGGGAAACATGGGTTAAGTTTTGAGCTAAGAATATTTTTAGCAGATTAACAGCAGTGAAGAAAAATCTAGAGTAAAATTATAATTTTACTACTCCAAATAGTTGATATATGCAGTATCTTCAAAATCCAAAAGCTGTAAGTTTTTGAATTCTGAATACTCATTGATTAAAAGTTTATATGTTACAAAAATGAGTTCATAAAACCAAAGATTTCATTTTGTGATTCTAGAAAGCAATTGGTGTCATCTAATAGAAAAATTTAATATGCTATTTAAAGGGCAAATTTGGTTTAAAAAAAATTGAATAGTTCTTATCTTATATATGTTTAATTGTTGCCATTTTATCTCTAGTGCCAGGCCAAAAAGTTGTTTGATTTTCACAGGCAAAAAACGAAGTAAAAATCTTTCATTATCTACAGAGACTCTCACTAAGACTGTAACGTCTTCCTTTTTTTTTTTTTTAAGATTTATTTACTTATTTTAAATGTTTGTTTATTTATCTGGTTCCGCTGGGTCTTGGTCATGGCACCTGGCATCTTCGATCTCCCTTGTGGCATGTGCGATCTGCAGCCGTGGCTTGTGCTATCTGGTTCCCCGACCACGGATCAAACCCAGGCCCCCTGCACTGGGAACCTGGAGTCAGCTACTGGACTGCCAGGGAAGTCCCCTGAATGTTACTTATTCTTAATTTTTAAAATTGCAAAATGAATTGCATGCTTTGAAATGTTGATTTTCAAAAAAAAAATACCACATTTAATCTACAATGTACTTAAGTTATCGATCCAGGTATTAAATAATACTTTAATGCTCTCAAAGCAGAAAAAAACTGTTAGCTCTAAGCCACTGTTTGGGTCTCAGGACATTACATAATTGACCGAAGTGGAATTTTAAAGAAATCACAGCCAGAAGCTATTCTTTCACTTCGTGGAAGGGAAGGGCGCCATCTTGTGTTGACAAGCTTCCAAATACTCACTGGTTTCACTGATTTTTTTTTTTTCTTTTTACATTTTAATTGACTGTGTGAGGAAGAGTCAAGTTAAAGGGTAAAATCTGACTAACCTGTGCAGCGATTCCTATTCTGCCTTCATTAAGACTCCCGATGGCGTATTTATAGCCATGCCCAACTTGTCCCAGGATATTTGTTTTTGGAACCTGAAAAGAAAAATATGCAGTTATTTCTCAATTTAATTTGCCATAATTCATTTTGATTATACATTTTTAAATGCACATATACTCTCAATTTCTGTGATAACACTCTAGCATAGTATTCATTAAACTCCAAGGAAATTGTCCCCAGTATGTCTCTGTAACTCCTTCTAAACTGCTTCCCACGCACTCTCAGGGGGATAGAACTCAAGTCCATGCTGTTCATTACTGCAGCCTCCAGAGCCCAGCAGAGGCATCTGTTGGATCTAGAAGAATGAAATCTCATACAATTAATCAACAACATAAATGAATAACAATTTCCACCCCCTTCCCCAAACTCTTACTTGTATGCTACAATGTGAGATAAACTATCAGGAATAACAGAAAACATGGACGGGTAGTCAGCCTTTCTTCTGTTGAGACTATTATTGCGACAAAAATCAATGCAGGGGTGTGTGTGGACACATGCATGTGGACACAAGATAAAGGAGGAGTGAAGAAACAGATTAAGCTGTTTACTTATACTTAAAAAATCTAGACTAGGAGCACTTAAAAAAAACATACACTTAGCAGAATTCCCTGGTGATCCAGTGGTTAGGACTCTGGGCTTTCACTGCTGGGGGCACAGGTTTGATCCCTGGTTGGGGAACTAAGATCTCACAAGCTGTGTGGCATGGCCACAAAAATAAACCTGCTTTATAGATAGCAGGAGAGAAATTTTAAAAAATACACTTAGCTTCTTAACATGAGCAGTTAGGAGACAAGAGTGGGCAGCGTGGGGAAAGCAAAGGGAGATGAGAAGAAAGAGAGTTGGGGCGCAGCAGTGAGGCTCACACGACCCCATAGGATACCCCAGGAGCACATACACAGTCACCAGGGAGCCAAAAAGGTGACATTCTCACCAGCGGCAGCTGATGGATTGCACCCTGCCCTATCTCAGTCAAGTCTAAAGCACCCCATTCTAGTCAATGCTTCTTTTTTTTTAAGACTCAGCTCTCACCTGTGGGGGGCTGCCTGGCTGTTTTCCACTCTTACTGGGCAACAGCCCCACCTTGTGGCCTTGCTGTGGGCTTCCTCCTCCAAAGCCATGTTTGGTGCACAAGTAACAGGTTGCTAAACTATGAATGAGATGACTTCTTGGGGTTGACACTTGAGACCAGCGGCTGGGCAGACAGGTTTCCATGCTTGGTGTCAACGCTTGTGAGAAGCACACTGAGGTCATGACCTCAACTAAGATCACTGTTCAAGAGGTTTACAAAATACTCTCCTGTGTAGGACTAACAATTTTGATACCTTACTCGCAACTATGCATACAGGCAGAGCGTATTCCTTGTCTAAGATACCCACCTTGACATTTTCAAATGTGATTGGGCAGGTGGAAGACGCTCTGATTCCCAATTTGTTCTCTGGTTTCCCTACATGAAGGCCCTCGGTATCACCATCGACCAAGAAGCAGGTAATTCCTTTATACCCCTGAAATACAGATTTAAAATGCTATCACCACTTTGACTGAGAAGATCTCTTGTTCCCAAAGGGCTCAAGTAAACAGAAAACTAAAAGCAGACTTTAGCACTAATTACTAATGAACTCAGAATTGCACCATGTGTGTTATGAAACCAGAGTGGTGAAAGTAGATTCAAAATCAAGAATTTTACTCTTTATTTTACACTTTCAGAAACCACTGTTGCTATTAAAATTATTAAGCAACACAAAAGTATTACATGATTAATCCCCCATCTTAAATTTAACTTTATTTAATGAAGTTTCAAAATTTAATTAAATTAAATGTTACCCTAGAGAAAAAACAAAAGCAATCTTTACCATTTTGCTGTATGTCTATTTTTCAACTGAATGTGTACGTGCGTGTTCAGTTAGGTCCAACTCTTTGCAACCCCATGGACTGTGGCCCACCATGCTCCTCTGTCCATGATGGATACTCGAGGCAAGAAAACTGGAAGGGGTTGCCATTGTCTCCTCCAGGGGATCATCCAGACTCGGGAATTGAACCCATGTCTCCTGTGGCTCCCACTTGGCAGACTCTTTACTCCTGAGCCATCTGGGAAGCCTTTTTTCTTTTAAATAAGAATAAGCCTTTCTTATTTTAAGAATGTAATAAAACATTCCTAAAAATAAATGTGCTAGAAAAAGAATTTTAAAAAATAAATGTGCGAGGGCACTTCCCTGGCTGTCCAGTGGTTAAGACTTCACCTTTCAATGTAAGAGGTGTGGGTTCAATCCCTGGTTGGGGAACTGAGATCCCACATGCCTCCTGGCCAAAAAATAAAACAGAAGCAACACTGTAACAAATTCAATAAAACTTAAAATGATCCACATCAAAAATAAATAAATGTACTAAATAGCTACTTAAATTCTTCATTATTAAACAGAAAATCTGAAATTCTATAAAATTCAATATTTTACCCTCCTGTCTAACAGATTAGGAGATTAATTAAATGGTCTTCCATGTAGCTAAAATTTATTGTTAATTGTAATATTTGTTTTAGGAGTTTAGTAAATAAGCAGATGGAAAGATGTCGGCTAACTTTTCCAATTCTGAGGAGTATGAAGAGTTTAAGATTAAGTCCTAAGAAGAAAATGCAAGCAAGGAAAAGAAACAAAGAGAAAAGATGAGGGGGGCAACAGTGAGCATGTTTGTCCTCAAACTTACAGCAGAAAAGTCTGCATTTGCCATCACCACGAACAGCCCAGCAATCTCAGCGCTGCTAATCCACATCTTTGACCCGTTGATGATGTAATAATCTCCCTTTTTATCAGCTCTGGTCTTCATAGCAAATGAATCGCTACCTGCTCCAGCCTCTGAAATGCAGATACTTGATGCCTACACATGAGAGGAAAAAATTCGAAATTAAGACTTGTATTTATATTCTGCATAACAAATACCCACTTACAGCAAAATCAACATTTGAAAATCAAAAACTTTCAGCTACTTCCAAAAGCCTGTATGTATCAAAATAGTAATGGCATTCTGACAGCATTATTTCCCAAAATATATTCCACTATTTGTCTAGGTCAGACTTAAAGATCTAAGCACATATTAAAAGTTATGTTTCATTAAACTGGTTTTCATAATCACAATGTAAATGAAACCACCAATCAAAATAATAGATAAAACAGAAATGATTTAATCGTGCAATGGTCATTCTCTAAATTTCCGAGTGTATTTTTCTAGTGTGTATTAGCCACTCAATCATGTCCAACTCTCTGCAATCCCATAGACTGTAGCCCACTGTGCTCCTCTATCCATGGAATCCTCCCGGCAAGAATACTGGAGTGGGGTGTCGTACCCTTCTCCAGGGGATCTTTCTGATCCAGGGATTCAACCCAGGTCTCCTGCATTGCAGGCACATTCTTTACTGTCTGAGCCACCAGGTTAGCATTAATTTACTGAGCATTGCTTGAGTAATAATCACTTCATGGCAAATAGATGGGGAAACAGTGGAAACAGTGGCTGACTTTATTTTTCTGGGCTCCAAAATCACTGCAGATAGTGATTACAGCCGTGAAATTAAAAGACGCTTACTCCTTGGAAGGAAAAGTTATGACCAACCTACATAGCATATTAAAAAGCAGAGACATCACTTTGTCAACAAAGGTCCGTCTAGTCAAGGCTATGGTTTTTCCAGTGGTCATGTATGGATGTGAGAGTTGGACTGTGAATAAAGCTGAGTGCCGAAGAATGGATGCTTTGAACTGTGGTGTTGGAGAAGACTCTTGAGAGTCCCTTGGACTGCAAGGAGATCCAACCAGTCCATCCTAAAGGAGCTCAGTCCAGGGTGTTCATTGGAAGGACTGATGTTGAAGCTGAAACTCCAATACTTTGGCTACCTGATGCCAAGAGCTGACTCATTTGAGAAGACCCTGATGCTGGGAAAGATTGAAGGCAGGAGGAGAAGGGGACGACAGAGGATGAGATGGTTGGATGGCATCACTAACTCAATGCACGTGTGTTTGGGTGGACTCCGGGAGTTGGTGATGGACAGGGAGGCTTGGCGTGCTGGGGTTCATGGGGTCATAAAGAGTCGGACACGACTGAGCGACTGAACTGAGCTGAGTAATTAGTGGTGCTGTGTTGTTGTCTTAAACAGAAAAGCCAACACTGTAGCTACTTTTCTCCTGAAAACATCCTACACTTAGACAAGATCAGATCCATTTCAACAATTCATGTCAACTTACCTTTTCAGTTGCTAGCTTGGGCAAATAGGTAGCCTTCTGTTCTTCGGTTCCATATTTTCCAATCATCCTGTTAATTAATGTGTTCTGAATGTCACATACCAGAGCCACAGATGCATCAACTTTGGCTAACTCCTCTATCACTAGGACAGAGGAAAAAAATGAAGCTCCTGTTCCTCCATATTTTGCGTCAATTTCAATACCCATCAACTAAAGGAAAAAGAAGGAAACATACATTAAGAAAGCTATTTTTTATATGGGACAATTTCTTGCAAGAATGAGTTCAAAAATAATTCGTAACTATATAAGTTCTTAATTTTTAAATTCTGTATATATGTCTTATTTTTATTTGGTATGGCTCTATCCCTCTAAGTAACAAAAATAAATCTGTAACAGAAATATATATTTTCAAAGGATAAAATGACATGCTGGAACTATCAATTATTTGCTTTTGGGATCTAAAAAACAAAAATAAGAGAGGTAAAATGTTTTAAAAGATACTGAAATGGAATAGTAATAAAATATGTAATAAGGAAACTGGAGAAAGCAGTGAGTATCTCCAGTCTCATTGAGCAGAATCTCTTTGAGTCAGTCCCCTTCACCTTGACCCTTTAAACTGAGACAATAATTGAATAAATAACTGAATGGCCATTCCTTTTGCGGCCATTTCAGCAAGTCCAGATGGTTAGCAGGCCACATGTGGTAGTGTTTCCTGGAATCACACAAGACAAGGCCCAGCTGCCTGGTAATCATGGTCAAAACTGATCAAGGCTTTTCAGTAACTGCCTGACTGTTCAATAACCAGTCCTCAGCCTGGAACATGAAACATCCACAATATTCCGTTTTTTAAGTGTCCTTGTTTCAGAAAGAGAATGTGTGCATATGTAATTCAAGACCCAAAACTGTGTATTCGCTGATTTCTCTTCACATAGAATAAATCTTCTGCCTTTTACTAAGGGGGAAAAGGAGAAGGAAATGGCAACCCACTCCAGGCTTGCCTGGGAAATCCCATGGACAGAGAAGCCTGGTAGACTATGGCCCAAGGGGTCACAAGAGTCAGACATGACTTAGCAACTAAACAACATGAAAATCCCAGAGTTCCCAAATATTAACTTTTATATTCGGCATCTGCATAGACTTACTTAACATACTTGGTTGCCTTATGGCCATCAGAATTCTTTCATGCCCACCTATCTTTAGTTTGCTTCCTGATATTTGTGGCTTGCATCAGCAATTCCCAACTTACTGTGACATTAGAACATTATTTCAGTGGGTTAATTCTACTTTATTAAAATCTAATGGGGTAAATAGCATACTTACTTAATACATCACTGGGCTTCCCTTGTGGCTCAGCTGGTAAAGAATCCGCCTGCAATGCTGGAGACCTGGGTTCGATCTGTGGGTTGGGAAGATCCCCTGGAGAATGGAAAGGCCACCCACTCCAGGATTCTGGCCTGGAGAATTCCATGGACTTTATAGTCCATGGGGTCGCAAAGAGTCGGACATGACTGAGTGACTTTCACTTCGCTCACTTACGAGGGGGAAAAAGACACAAAGCTGTGACCAGGCAAAGAGGAATGCTTCTCTCTGCCCTCTCCAGGTAGTAGGGAGCTGCATGCGCTGCAGCCAGGGTGTGGCTGTTATGTTTTTAGCTGATGAGAAACTTAGCTGAGAGGAAGTGAGAACCACAAGGGGGAAGATAGAAAGGCTGAGCAAACCAGCAATGATGTTCTGTGAGGAAGAATTCAGGACTGGGAGGTGCCTGAAGGCTGACGGAGGCGTGAGAATATCGGACTATCGTATCTTTAACAGCTGTCCGAGACATTGCTTCTCTAAAAAAGGCACCAATGGACATATTTGTCAGTTATCTTGGCAGGTGACCTCTGGAGAGGTCAGAAGGTAGGAGTCACGTGAGGCTGAGAATAGCTGATGCAAGATGTGAAATGAAGCAGACCCCCCAAGGGGTGTGTGACAAGCAGGCAGGAGTGACTGTGACGTGGCAGGCAACCTGTCACTGCAAATGACCCTGCCTGCAAGAACTACCCCCTCGCGAGAGTGAAGCTCCAAGTGTGGGACCCCAAGACCTCTCAGAGAAGTCTTGAGGTTCTGTAAATGGACCTGGCTGAGAAATGGATGCTTTCTGAACCATTGTGACTTCACATAAGATTCTATTTTCCCAACAGTTTCACTGCTAAAAGAAAGTTGAAAAACTACTATTGTATGGTATTAAAAAAAAAAAAAAGCTAGTATTATTTGAACAGTAAGAAATAAAAAAATTACTGGAAAAGGCTAATTTTCAAACAGGATAACTGGTTAAGATTTAAGCCAATGGCTCTGAACTAATAGGGACTATTAGTTCTGGGACAGCCTTGTGTACTAACTTGCTAAGTGTCCGACTCTGTGCGACCCCGTGGCCCATGACAGTAGCCCACCAGGCTCCTGTGTCCATGGGATTCTTCAGGCAAGGATACTGGAGTGGGTTGCCATGCCCTCTCCAGGCGATCTTCCCAATCCAGGGATAGAACCTGCATCTCTACCTGGGGTAGCCTTGCATGTGTGTGCTTAGTTGCTCAGTCACGTTCCACTCTTGGTGACCCCATGGACTGTAGTCCAGCAGGCTCTTCGGGGATTCTGCAGGCAAGAATACTGGAGTGTGTTGCCATGCCTTCCTCTAGGGAATCTTCCCGACCCAGGGATCGAACCCAGGCCTCCCACACTGCAGGCGGATTCTTTACCAGCTGAGCTACCAGGGATAGCCTTAGTATTGAAAACAAAACAAAACAAAACAAAACAAAACCACTTCCCACCTATACAGAAGGGAGAGACGAAGAGTCTGGTGATTCTGAAATGTTCTCCGTGGGGTTCCCATGATGATAACCTCTCCCTATACTCACAGTCATAACATTTCTATTTTTATCTATTTTATATACTGTGCTTCTATTAAAGCACAATTAAAAAGTTGGAAATTGGTTGCCTGGGTTAAATCTGATGGATTTCAGATACGAACCTCTTGCTTTTAGGTTTCCTACATACACAGAGATTCAGGTAGATGCTCTGGTGTGAAGTTTTACTAAAGCAAGGTTTCCTAACCTTGGCGTCACTAAGCTGGATAATTCTGTGTCTCAGCAGCCCATCCTGTGTACTCTGCGATGTTCGGCCTGCATCTTACTAGACGTCAGTCTCACTCCTAGTTGTGACTACCACGTCTTCAGACATTGCCAGATGTCCTCTGGGGAACAAAATAGCCCCCAGTTGAATACCACTGGTCTGAAGAAATCACTCTTGCTTCTAACCTTTTACTTACAAAGCACTGGTATTTCTAATTTTAAAAGTTAATTTGACTAAAAAAATTTTTTTAACTAGGCTCTCAATCTGAAAGAGAAGTCACATAATTCTGACTAGGAAATTATGCCATCATTATCATTCTTAAATTTAAAAGTATACATACATTTTAACACTGGAAGGTATTTATGAAAGTTTGAAATTAGAATAATCATTAATTATATACCCCTTGTTGAAATAATCCTTGTATTATGGATTTTTCCATTTTTGAATCTTCATCCATTTTTGAAACAAAAGGAGCAACTTGTTCCTGGGCAAATTTTTTAACTGTAGGGGGGGAAAAATACTAGTAAGTCTTTATTTTATAAATCTGGCATGTATTAATTAAAAAAAAAAAAAAAAGAAAAGAAAGACTTAAAATTAATGACAAAAAATTCCATTCACAAACTTAGGAGAACACCTCCCCCAGTCCTGTCACAGGCCGTGTGATCTCATACCAAAGGCCACGTCGTGACCCGGGGAGAACTCTGGTGAACCCGGGTTCACTCACCTGTGCTCTTTATCATCATCTCCTCATCCGTAAATGTTTGCAGAGGGGCGAGAGGTAGTCCATTGCTTGTCGCTTTGAGCTGAGCTTCTGACTGAGAAGAATTTAGGGCATGAGGAGGAGTTTTCCAGGAAGACAGGCAGCTTGGGAAGTTTCTTCGTAGCTGCGGGAACAGTCGCCAATGAGTAAGGAACACACGCATGCGCGCAAGGGCAGAAAAGCATGTCGGGAGGAGGGAGCGTCAGCTGCTTTGGGAGTTACCTTACAAACCCACCCTTCATAACTTCTTTCAGCAGAATAAGAGAGATTGGCCTGGCGCGTTAAGATTCACCATCCTGTGACCAAAAACCCAAGCTGGGTTATCCGGGAAGGAGCTGTTCTAAAGGAATACGTCTCCCCACACAATTACTTCTTACCTTCGAAGAAACAGAACGTTCCAGGTGGAACTCATTCTTCAAATGACACGTTTCTGTAACTTCTTGGCTAGGAAAACCGGACTCTAACAGTACTGACTACAGTGAAGAGAATTCTCTCGTGGGGCAGGGATGTGTGAGGGCCCGGGGACAGCTGAGGGAGCCGAGCGTCCCAGCTGCCCTGCCTGGCTGCAAGGAACTCTGCTTCTTGGGTTTCTGTGGCCAGTGGTTTTTTTTTTTTTTTTTTTTTAGCTTCTCATTAATTAGTACCAGAAGATACAGGTTAAGAAAACGGGCTCCGGAGTCCGAAAGAACTAGTGTCAGTCTGGCTGCTTACTATGTGATCGTGAAGTGAAAAGTGAAAGTCGCTCAGTCATGTCCAGCTCTTTGTGAGCCCATGGGCTATACAGTCTGTGGAATTCTCCAGGACAGAATACTGGAATGGGTTGCCTTTCCGTTCTCCAGGGGATGTTCCTAACCCAGGGACCGAACTCAGGTCCCCTGAATTGCAGGCAGATTCTTTACCAGCTGAGCCACAGGGAAGCCTAAGGATACTGCGTTGGGTAGCCTATCCCTTCTCCAGCAGATCTTCCTGACCCAGGAATTGAACTGGGGTCTCCTGCATTGCAGATGGATCTTGGGCAGGTGGTTTTTAACCTCTCTGTTAAAATCTCTCAGTCTTAGTTTCCTTCCTTATAAAAATGAGGAAATAACCTTTGGAAAATAAGGATCATAACTGGGTGGAAGCAATCCCCATCAAGGGTTTAACAGGGGACCCACTGTATAGTAGGAGTTCAACAAATGGTAATGACTAACTCTGCTCTGAGCCCGAAGAACACAGCAGTGGTGGTCTAAGAGAAGCAGTTAGGGTTGCAACTCAATGAAACTGCAAGGCTAGCTCCTCCTGCCATTAGTGTGTCCCCCTGTCACAGGGTCCCAAGTTCTTCAACAACAAATCCATTGTTGACCAGAAACAGAGAGAGACCATCCAATTTCAATGAAAAGGAGAGACGCCATCTGATCTCAAATGCTTGTTGTAAGTCTGTTCTCTATGTCTGCATCTCCATTGCTGTCCTGCAAGTAGGTTCATCAGTGAAGTGAAAGTGAAGTGAAGTCACTCAGTCATGTCCGACTCTTTGTGACCCCATGGACTGTAGCCTACCAAGCTCCTCCGTCCATGGAATTTTCCAGGCAAGAGTACTGGAGTGGGTTGCCATTTCCTCCAGGGGATCTTCCCGACCCAGGGATCAAACCTAGGTCTCCCGCATTACAGGCAGACACTTTACCATCTGAGCCACCAGGTTCATCAGTACCATCTTTCAATATTCCATATGCATGTGTTAAGAGGGTGGAACGAATTGAGAGAATAGCATGGAAACAGATACACTACCATCAGTAAAATAAATAGCAAGTGGGAATTTGCCGTGTGACACGGAGCTCAACCCAGTGCTCTATGACAACCTAGAGGGGTGGGATGGGGTGGGAGGTGGGAGAGGGGTTCAGGAGGGAGGGGACATATGTATACCTGTGGCTGATTCATGTTGATGTATGGTACTTTGGCCACCTCATGCAAAGAGTTGACTCATTGGAAAAGACTGATGCTGGGAGGGATTGGGGGCAGGAGGAGAAGGGGACGACAGAGGATGAGATGGCTGGATGGCATCACTGACTCGATGGACGTGAGTTTGGGTGAACTCCGGGAGTTGGTGATGGACAGGGTGGCCTGGCGTGTTGCAATTCATGGGGTCGCAAAGAGTCAGACAGGACTGAGGGACTGAACTGAACTGAACTGAACCCAGTCAAGACTGCTTCTGAAAGTTCTTTCTTCACCCCATCTCAGTGTGGTTGTGTGATTCGCTTGTAATGATTCTGAGACCAATTCCAACATCTGAGGGGCTTCCCCACACCAACGAGCAACTTTCCAGCACCAACTGAGGGTCCTTCTATTCAACTTGATTTTGACACTACAGACCTGTGAAAGCAGCTCTTTGGCCCCTTTCCCGTTTCCCCATTTCTGTCTTCTTCCCTTCAGAGAACCTACTTAAAGAAAAGAGAGCACAGAGCAATTTAACCTAACTCCTGACTTACACTCTCCAGAATGCACACCTTGCCTCGCCTACCCTGCTGATTCTTTTCCAAGACTAGCCTTAAAACCCCAAGATAACATCTGAAGAGAATCTGCCAGTCTGCATACAATGGAGAAGGAGGCGGAATCCAACTTTCTGCCTCAGGGATTCACTGATATTCTTCCCCTCTTTTTTCTCCTCTTTAAAAACTGTCAGGGCTGAGCAGAATCTTTGGAGGTGGTCTCAGGACATGAACCCACCTTTCCCGCAGATTTCCAGCTTTTCTGATTAAAGCATTTTTCCTTTTTTCTGACATTTGCCTCTTGATTATTGCCTTTGAGTAGCAAGTAGCCAAACCCGAATTCAGTAACAGATTTTGGCACCCACCGTGGGGCTGGGCTCTGCATTGGAGCTGCCAGCTGCAGTGACTTGCACTTAAAATGGTGTGTCATAAAACTGCTTAATCTTCAAGATTCAAAGAAAGGATTTTTTGACAACTGCAGGTTTTCAATAACTTTTAAATCATACTGTTGAACTAGGTAAGATATACAAAAAGTCTAATGGAAACTGATTTCATGAAACTTAAAGAAACTAGTTGACTTGAATACACTGATGAATATGGTTATAATTTTTTGGTTTTGTAAAATATTATTGGCTTTTAATCTTACTTCCCCAGATATGAGGAAAACCTTTCCCCTTAAGCTAATTATGACTGACAGCAATTTGGTAAATCATACATTTGTCATCAGACTTGAAACATTTTTTCCTCTCCACCTGATCCCTGCAGAGATTGAAAACGCTTACATTCTTAGGAAGACCACATCTTAACAGGTGCAAAAATCTCATAGTATTTTGGGGATGTCAAAAAAGCAAGGACTTCACCTAAATCCACAGCACACAAACATGTGACAAGCCCTTGGTATTGTTTTCCTGGCCCTGAGACTCCTTATGAAACATTCTAGCACAGCCAATTTAAAGGAGCCGCTATGATCAATCAACCAGATTCAGTTTACAAACAAGTTTAACCTTAATTTGGTTATATTTGATTAAAACAAGGGTAATTTTAGATAGAGATGTTTCAATGGATATCCAGTTCTGATTCTGTTGAGTTCAGTTGCTCAGTCATGTCTGACTCTTTGGGACCACATGGACTGCAGCACACCAGGCTTATCCATCTATCACCAACTCCCGGAGCTTGCTCAAATTCATTTCCATTGAGTCAGTGATGCCATCCAGCCATCTCATCCTCTGTCGTCCCCTTCTCCTCCTGCCCTCAATCTTTCCCAGCATCAGGGTCTTTTCAAATGAGTCAGCTCTTGGCATCAGGTGGCCAAAGTATTGGAGTGTCAGCTTCAACATCAGTCCTTCCAATGAATATTCAGAACTAATTTCCTTTAGGATGCACTGGCTTGATCTCCTTGCAGTCCAAGGGACTCTCAAGAGTCTTCTCCAAAATCACAGTTCAAAAGCATCAGTTCTTCAGCATTTAGCTTTCTTTATAGTCCAACTCTGACATCCATACATGACTACTGAAAAAACCACAGCTTTGACTAGATGGACATTTGTTGGCAAAGTAATGTCTCTTCTTTTTAATATGCTGTCTAGGTTGGTCATAGCTTTTCTTCCAAGGAGCAAGTGTCTTTTAATTTCGTGGCTGCAGTCACCATCTGCAGTGATTTTGGAGCCCAAGAAAATAAAGTCTCGGACTGTTTCCATTGTTTCCCCATCTATTTGCCATGAAGTGATGGGACCAGATGCCATGATCTTAGTTTTTTGAATGTTGAGTTTTAAACCAGCTATTTCACTCCCCTCTTTCATTTTCATCAAGAGGCTCTTTAGTTCCTCTTCACTTTCTGCTATAAGGGTGATATTATCTGTGTATCTGAGGTTATATTTCTCCCAGCAATCTTGATTCAGCCTGTGCTTCATCGCATCTCGCATGATGTACTCTGCATATAAGTTAAATAAGCAGGGTGACAATATACAGCCTTGATGTACTCCTTTCCCAATTCAGAACCAGTCCATTGTTCCATGTCTGGTTCTAACTGTTGCTTCTTTACCTGCATACAGATTTCTCAGGAGGCAGGTATGGTGCCTGATTCTGATTCTGTTAACTGAGCTCTAAGACCCACTGCCCAGATAGTTCCTTGTCACACTACATACCTGTTTAATTATGAAAAAAGATACTCTATGCTTGTTTCAGAAGTTTGTCCCAGCAATCTACTTTAGGATGAATAATAGATGCCCCATGAACTGTAGCCCTGGGATTATATATATTGGAAGTGAAATGAAGTGAAAGTAACTCAGTCGTGTCCGACTCTGTGACCCTGTGGACCATACAGTCCATGGAATTCTCCAGGCCAGGATACTGGAGTGGGTAGTCTTTACCTTCTCCAGGGGATTTTTCCAACCCAGGGATCGAACCCAGGTCTCCCACATTGCAAGCGGATACTTCACCAGCTGAGCCACAAGGGAAGCCAACCATTTAAAGGGCTATATCTAATCAAGATAAAAGGATCTTTAGCTCATGTACAGTGAAGCTCTTTTTTTAAGTGCTAATATGTATAAACTTTTTTATTGTGTATTGGGGTATAGCCAATCAATAAACAATGTTGTGACAGTTTCAGGTGAACAGTAAAGGGACTCAGCCATCCATATACATGTATCCATTCGCCTCCCCAAGCCCCCTCTCATCCAGGCTGCCACATATCTGAGCAGAGTTCCATGTGCTATACAGTAGGTCCTTGTTAATTATCCACTTAAAATACAGCAATGTGTACATGTCCACCCCAAACTTGCTAACTATCCCTTCTCCCTTGGCAACCATAAGTGCGTTCTTGATGTCTGTGAGTCTGTTTCTGTTTTGTAAGTTCATTCGTATCATTACTTTTTAGATTCCACATATAAGGGATGTCACACGATATTTCTCCTTCTCTGTCTGACAATCTCTAGGTCCATCCATGTTGCTACAAATGGCTTTTTTTTTTTTTAAATGGCATTATATAATTTTAATGGCTAATATCATTGTGTGTATGTACCACATCTTTATTCTTCTGTTGATGGCCCTTTAGGTTGCTTCCATGTCTTGGCTATTGTAAACACTGCTGCAATGGACACTGGGGTACACGTATCTTTTTGGATTATGTTTTTCTCTGGATATTATGCCTAGGAGTGGGATTGTAGGGTCATATGGTAGCTCTATTTTTAGTTTTTTTAAGGAAACTCCATACTGTCCTCCTTAATGGCTGTACCAATTTACATTTCTACCAACAGTGCAGGAGGGTTCCCTCTCTCCACACCTCCAACATTTCTTGTTTGTGGATTTTTTGATGATAGCCACTCTGGCTGGTATGAGGTGATATCTCATTGTAGTTTTGATTTGCATTTCTCCAATAATCAGCAACGTTGAACATCTTTTCACGTGGCAGCTGAAGCTCCAATACCTTGGCCATCTGATGCAAAGAGGCAACTAACTGGAAAAGATCCTGATCCTGGGAAAGACTGAAGGTAGGAGGAGAAGGGGGCGACAGAGGATGAGATGGTTGGATGGCATCACTGACTCAATGGACATGAATGTAAGCAAACTCCAGGAGACAGTGAAGGACAGGGAAGCCTGACGTGCTACAGTCCATGGGGTTGGTAAGAGTCAGACACGACTGAGCCACTGAACAACAAATTGGCCACCTGTGTGTCTTCTTTGGAGAAATGTCTATTCAGGTCCTCGGCCCTTATTTTGAGCAGATTGTTTGTGAAAATGACTCTTAGATTTGTTATTTCCCACTTAAGAAGAGCCTTTGCATTGGCCTAGTCTGTAGAGGGGACTGCCGATCCCAAACACACCAGAATAAGAAAAAGACAGTGGTGAGCAGCTGACACAGGGGTCTGGACCAGACCTGTAAGAACTACCGCACTAATCTAACTGAACCATTTACTGAAGGCCCATCTCCCCATGAACATTGAACGTTTTTACTTCTAACCACATTATTGCCCCTAGTGTTCGGGACATTCCTCAGCCCACCCCAACGTGGCCTGCCACCGCCCCCTACCCCGCCGCCCCATCACCAGGATCTCTTCCCTACAAGATCAAGTTATAGTCACTGCAGCTGACCCAGTTCAGTTGTGCAGCCCTCCTCCCTCCAGGCGTCCCATCTCTCTGACTCCCAGGACACTCTGCTGTCCTCCTTCTCCTCCCATCCGTTCCTGCCCGGCAGTCCTCAGTCTCCTCTAGCTTCTCCTCTGCCCCCTACTTGACCCTGAAGTGCTAGGGAAGTTGGTCAAGACTCTCCTTTACCAAACGAGTCAAGCTCCTCTTTGTGATGGGGCCCCAACCTTGGGCTGAGTTCAAGCTGCACTCTGTCCAGTGTTAATAAGAATCCTGCTGGGTCACATCAGTGAAAACCCCTCGTCCCTGGTATCTCACCACTTTGGTCCACCTGTGGCAAGATCCTGAAGAGCATGGGTTATTTCCTGTCCCCCTTACTTCTGCTGTTTCCTCTTTATCATTTTCCATCCACCGACCCTCGCCCCGCTTCTTGGTTAGACACCCACTGTTCCTTGTTGCACTTGGAGCAGAGCCTTGTCTCGCACCCCCAATGCAAAACCCCAATGCAATAGTCCCTTCCTGAATAAAGTCTTCCTTATTATGTGGTACAAGATTCATGAATTAGGCTTTTTTTTTTCTTTTTAACAAGCTGTTACAGTGGGTGGAGAGGAACAGTCTCCTCTACTTTACATGTACAAACTGGTATAATCACTGTTGTAAGACATACATGTCCTAAGGTTCAGCAGTTCCCCTGGACCTCATACACACAAATATAGACATGCAAAGAATGCTGTGACACCTTAAATGGGGAAAAAAATGAAGACTCCAACTACTTACCAACAAAGGAGTGCAGAGGTTGTGGTACAGCACATTGACTTAACAGAATGTTTTAGAGCAGTTAAAGTGAACTACGGAGATAACATGTATCAACATGGGTAAGTCTTGAAAATATAGTATCAAACACAAAAAGCAAATTGCAAAAGAATTTATTCAGGCAGATAGCATTTATGTGCACTTTTAAACACAGCAAATGTTAGTATATATTCTGATATACACAGATGAAGTTTAAAAACATAAACGGGAAGCATACACATCAACCTCAGGAGTGTGGTTTCATGGTGATTTCTCTTGGGTCAGGATTGCTACTTACATTGTGTGAGACTCATATGAGTTAGGGTATGTTCAGTAGGTCAAGATGGAGTCACACGGGCCACTGTGGACCCCCACCGTCTTGGTGTGGTAAATTAAGCGTGTTCAGGAATTGTTCAGCAAAGTCTAAGGAAGGACATCACAAACAGGAGGAGCTCCGGTTACGCCCTTGTTTGTCTGGTCTCCCTGCTCTGACTAACCTGTGTTGTGTGCTGTGTGCAATAAGCCAGGTGATACCAGCTACATTTTGTCTCGTCTGCCTTCCTGTGATCCCAACTCACCTCACCACTGGGCCCTGGTTGCAAGCTGCCTCCAAGGAGAGCATGCAAGTACAGGGTTGATGTCACAATTATCTCTTAAAAAAAGGGGGGGGGGTTATAGCTAAAGTGGGTTGTGTGGAACTGGGTACCAGTTATATTATTTCCCACAGTTATCTGTATTAGAAAGACCTAATGATAAAAATTTTGATGTTAAGATGTGTTAAAATGTATAAATGCCTGAACCACATAGTCTTCGGGCTTTGAAAGTAGGCTTTTTTTTTTTTTTAATGCTAGATGTAGCTGTTAATACATTCAGCATCACACTACAGAACAACTTTATGGATTTCTTAAATCTAACTACCGAATACCAGTTACACATAACTAAACTCAAGAAACTGGTTTATTCTGGGAACTTTTACCAATGACTATTAGTATCTTTGAAACAAGTCCTCTACCCACCCAGCCCTACCACCACCATGATTTAAATTAGGTGCTGTCACTCCTGGCTACATACCCAGATCTTTGGGGGAAGCTTAGAGCAAGGGAGAGCTATTTCAGCCCTGCTAATTCAAGCTCTGCTTCGAGAGACTCAGGGTGAAGCTTGGGGTTCCACATTTCTAAAAAGCTCTCTGAACTGTGTGAGTGAAAAAAAATGTTGCCTTCCAAATCAGTAATAAAGGACATTGCAGCCACCAAGCCATGGCATTACAGCTGGCCCATGGGTGAACCCTGAGAAAACTCAGGAAGAGAAAGCACAGGAGGCTGGGCCTGGACAGCTAAGGTTCGTTATCAAAGGACTGATTTCAGTGACCCCAAAGTCTTGCATCTTCCTGCATGAAGTGAAGTCACTCAGTCATGTCCAACTCTTTGCAATGCCATGGACTGTAGCCTGCCAGGCTCCTCCATCCATGGAATTTTCCAGGCAAGAGTACTGGAGTTGCCATTTCCTTCTCCAGGGGATCTTCCTGACCCAGGGATCGAACCCAAGTCTCCTGTATTGCAGACAGATGCTTTTACAGTGTAAGCTACCAGGGAAGCCCAAAGAAAAGTGCTAAATTCACTAACTTGAGATGTCCAGTTTTCTTTTAATTAAAAGAAATCTTTTGATGGTCTGACTACCTGGTCTTCGTTGCAAAACCTCCTATGTATCCTGGCTCCTCCCTTACCTCTCTGGAGTGGTCCCTCAGAGTGAGCCAAGGGGCTACATTCCAGGCTAAAAGTCCTCAGAATATCCGCTGAATAAAACATCAGTTCAGTTCAGTCGCTCAGTTGTGTCCAACTCTTTGCGACCCCATGAGCCACAGCACGCCAGGCCTCCCTGTCCATCACCAACTCCCGGAGTCCACCCAAACACATGTCCATTGTGTCGGTGATGCCATCCAACCATCTCATCCTCTGTTGTCCCCTTCTCTTCCTGCCTTCAATCTTTCCCAGCATCAGGGTCTTTTCAAATAAGTCAGCTCTTTGCATCAGGTGGCCAAAATATTGGAGTTTCAGCTTCAACATCAGGCCCTCCAATGAACACCCAGGACTGATCTCCTTTAGGATGGACTGGTTGGATCTCCTGGCAGTCCAAGGGACTCTCTAGAGCCTTCTCCAACCTCACAGTTAAAAAGCATCAATTCTTCAGCACTCAGCCTTCTTTGAGAAGGCAATGGCAACCCACTCCAGTACTCTTGCCTGGAAAATCCCATGGGCGGAAGAGCCTGGTAGGCTGCAGTCCATGGGGTCTCGAAGAGTTGGACACGACTGAGAGACTTCACTTTCACTTTTGACTTTCATGCACTGGAGAAGGAAATGGCAACCCACTCCAGTGCTCTTGCCTGGAGAATCCTAGGGAGGGGGGAGCCTGGGGAGCTGCCATTTATGGGGTCGCACAGAGTCAGACACGAATGAAGCGACTTAGCAGCAGCAGCAGCCTTCTTTATAGTCCAACTCTGACATCCATACATGACTACTGGAAAAACTACAGCCTTGACTAGATGGAACTTTGTTGGCAACGTAATGTCTCTGCTTTTGAATATGCTGTCTAGGTTGGTCATAACTTTCCTTCCAAGGAGTAAGCGTCTTTTAATCTTATGGCTGCAATCACCATCTGCAGTGATTTTGGAGCTCAGAAAAATAAAGTCAGCCACTGTTTCCACTGTTTCCCCATCTATTTCCCATGAAATGATGGGACTGGATGCCATGATCTTAGTTTTCTGAATGTTGAGCTTTAAGCCAACTTTTTCACTCTCCTCTTTCACTTTCATCAAGAGGCTTTTCAGTTCTTCTTCACTTTCTGCCATAAGGGTGGTGTCATATCTGAGGTTATTGATATTTCTCCCAGCATATCTGAGGTTATTGATATTTCTCCCAGCA
>NW_024070198.1:41388781-41447971 GCF_014754425.2 Oryx dammah | reverse complement strand
TGATATTTCTCCCAGCATATCTGAGGTTATTGATATTTCTCCCAGCAATCTTGACTCCAGCTTGTGCTTTTTCCAGCCCAGCGTTTCTCATGAGGTACTCTGCATAGAAGTTAAATAAGCAGGGTGACAATATATAACCTTGACATACTCCTTTTCCTATTTGGAACCAGTCTGTTATTCCATGTCCAGTTCTAACTGTTGCTTCCTGACCTGCATATAGATTTCTCAAGAGGCCAGTCAGGTGGTCTGCTATTCCCATCTCTTTCAGAATTTTCCAGTTTATTGTGATCCACACAGTCAAAGGCTTTGGCATAGTCAATAAAGCAGAAATGGATGTTTTTCTGGAACTCTCTTGCTTTTTCAATGATCCAGCAGATGTTGACAACTTGTTCTCTGGTTCCTCTGCCTTTTCTAAAACCAGCTTGAACATCTGGAAGTTCACAGTTCACGTACTGCTGAAGCCTGGCTTGGAGAGTTTTGAGCATTACTTTACTAGTGTATAAGATGAATGCAATTGTGCGGTAGTTTGAGCATTCTTTGGCACTGCCTTTCTTTGGGATTGGAATGAAAACTGACCTTTTCCAGTCCTGTGGCCACTGCTGAGTTTTCCAAATTTGCTGACATATTGAGTGTAGCACTTTCACAGCATCTTTTAAGATTTGAAATAGCTCAGCTGGAATCCCATCACCTCCACTAGCTTTGTTCATAGTGTTGCTTCCTAAGGCCCACTTGACTTCACATTCCAGGGTGTCTGGCTCTAGATGAGTGATCTCACCTTCGTGATTATCTGTGTTGTGAAGATCTTTCTTGTACAGTTCGTCTGTGTATTCTTGCCACCTTTTCTTAATATCTTCTGCTTCTGTTAGCTCCATACCATTTCTGTCCTTTATTGAGCCCATCTTGGCATGAAATGTTCCCTTCGTATCTCTAATTTTCTTGAAGAGATCTACAGTCTTTCCCATTCTATTGTATTCCCCCATTTCTTAGCACTGATCGCTGAGGAAGGCTTTCTTATCTCTCCCTGCTATTCTATGGAACTCTACATTCAAATGGGTATATCTTTCCTTTTCTCCTTTGCTTTTCGCTTCTCTTCTTTTCACAGCTATTTGTAAGCCTTCCTCAGACAGCCATTTTGCTTTTTTGCATTTCTTTTTCTTGGGGATGGTCTTGCTCCCTGTCTCCTGTACAATGTCATGAACCTCCGTCCATGGTTCACCAGGCACTCTGTCTATCAGATCTAATCCCTTAAATCTATTTCTCACTTCCACTGTATAGTCATTAGGGATTTGATTTAGGTCATACCTGACTGGTCTAGTGGTTTTCCCCACTTTCTTCAATTTAAGTCTGATTTTGGCAATAAGGAGTTCATGATCTGAGCCACAGTCCGCTCCAGGTCTTACTTTTGCTGACTCTATAGAGGTTCTCCATCTTTGGCTGCAAAGGATATTATCAATCTGATTTCAGTGTTGTCCATCTGGTGATAAAAACATAACTCTCAACTTTTAAGTTGTGCTTTTTTTCCCCTTTTTTTCAGTCAACAGATGATTCTATATGTAATAATAGCATGAGCCAGAATTTGTGGTTTTCATGCTTGACTTCAGAGAGTAAAAACTCAACCCCCTCTTACAACTTTCTAAAGCCAAATGATCCACTTGTCCAAGATAAATGATCCATGAATGTGCCTTCCCTGATCCCCCTACACCACACCCCCAGCTGCCCTACTTAAAACTTTTTGGTTTGACCAGATGTTCAAAAAAGCTACCACCTTATTCCCATCCAGCCTCCCATAGGGGAGCTTCTAACACACCCATCTGGTATTCTTCACAGACAAACATAAAGCAAATAGAATCACCTTTGTTTATTTTCCTCCTGGTCCTTCTAAAAGAGAGCACACTATGTACACTATTCTGGTTTCTCCCAACCCCAAGTAGCAATATATTCTAGAGAGGTTTCTAACATGTAACATGATTCCCTTTGTTTTCATAAGTAATGCTGCAACAAGGAAGTTCTTTGCTGTGAATGTGTCCATCTGTACCTTGACTGTGGACTTGGTTATGCAAATCTGCAGGAGATAAAACACCACAGAAATATATGTACACAGTTTTCTGGAAGAGAACTTCTCTACCCCTTTGGGTTCTAATGATAGGGGTTGGGGTAGGGGTGCTGGAAAATAACCGACAATAGATTTACAAGAGAAAAGAAAGTTTGTTTATATCTGCACAGGTACTTTTAGGAGGCTGTTTAAATACAGATAATGCTCTTTCTTGAGTCTGCTGAATGGTCAAATGGTTTAGGGTTAGAGTAATTTTCATACCATTTTGGTGGGTTGTTATTTCCTTGTTACTACAATAATATCAATTTTCTGTAACTGTACTCAGTTCAGTTCAGTCGCTCAGTCGTGTCTGACTCTGCGATCCCATGAACACGCCAGGCTTCCCTGTCCGTCACCAACTCCCGGAGTTTACTCAAACTCACGCCCATCGAGTCGGTGATGCCATCCAGCCATCTCATTCTCTGTCGTCCCCTTTTCCTCCTGCCCCTAATCCCTCCCAGCATCAGAGTCTTTTTCAGTGAGTCAACTCTTTGCATCAGGTGGCCAAAGTACTGGAGTTTCAGCTTCAACATCAGTCCTTCCAATGAACACCCAGGACTGAGCTCCTTTAGGATGGACTGGTTGGATCTCCTTGCAGTCTGAGGGACTCTCGAGAGTCTTCTCCAACACTACAGTTCAAAAGCATCAATTCTTCGGTGCTCAGCTTTCTTCACAGTCCAACTCTCACATCCATACATGACCACTGGAAAAACCATAGCCTTGACTAGACGGACCTTTGTTGACAAAGTAATGTCTCTGCTTTTGAATATGCTATCTAGGTTGGTCATAACTTTCCTTCCAAGGAGTAAGCGTCTTTTAACTTCATGGCTGCAATCACCATCTGCAGTGATTTTGGAGCCCAAAAGAATAAAGTCTGACACTGTTTCCACTGTTTCCCAATCTATTTCCCATGAAGTGATGGGACCAGATGCCATGATTTTAGTTTTCTGAATGTTGAGCTTTAAGTCAACATTTTCACTCTCCTCTTTCACTTTCATAAGAGGCTTTTTAGTTCCTCTTCACTGTCATCTGCATATCTGAGGTTATTGATATTTCTCCCAGCAATCTTGATTCCAGCTTGTGCTTCTTCCAGCCCAGCATTTCTCATGATGTACTCTGCATATAAGTTAAATAAGCAGGGTGATAATATACAGCCTTGACAAACTCCTTTTCCTATTCAGAACCAGTCTGTTGTTCCATGTCCAGTTCTACCTGTTGCTTCCTGACCTGCATATAGGTTTCTCCTACTGAGATGTAACTATTGGAGAATCAAAGAGTGATGGACAAGGGAATCTCTGTCTCTACTATCTGTTTTTATGTAACTTTCTGTGAATCTAATTACATATTTCAAGGTAAAGTTTCCTTAAAAGATGCTGCAAATAGTAACTTTTGATCTACATGATTTCACATCTGTGCATTTTACTTCTACCTGCAGCATAAGAATTCTCTAGCAAAGGGCAAAATAAACTCAAAATACTGATGAATTTTTCCTAATTGCGCTTTGCAGCAGTTAAACCATTCTCCCTCCCATTAACAAATATATCATGGTTCCTATGTCCCTAGCATCTTGCCAAAACAGCTGGTAGGCCAATGTTTAGGTCTCTGCATGCCTCTCATCGTTTAAAAAAAAAACTTGTGTCATACTGTTCTTATACTTGTCTTCATTTATAAGTCTCCACACAGTGTGATCACTCATCTAGAGCCAGACATCCTGGAATGTGAAGTCAAGTGGGCCTTAGGAAGCATCACTACGAACAAAGCTAGTGGAGGTGATGGGATTCCAGTTGAGCTATTTCAAATCCTAAAAGATGATGCTGTGAAAGTGCTGCACTCAATATGTCAGCAAATTTGGAAAACTCAGCAGTGGCCACAGGACTGGAAAAGGTCAGTTTTCGTTCTATCCCAAAGAAAGACAATGCCAAAGAATGGGCAAACTACCGCACAATTGCATTCATCTCACATGCTAGTAAAGTAATGCTCAAAACTCTCCAAGCCAGGCTTCAGCAATACGTGAACTGTGATCTTCCAGATGTTCAAGGTGGTTTTAGAAAAGGGAGAGGAACTAGAGATCAAATTGCCATCATCCGCTGGATCATGGAAAAAGCAAGAGAGTTCCAGAAAAACATCCATTTCTGCTCTATGGACTATGCCAAAGCCTTTGACTGTGTGGATCACAACAAACTGTGGAAAATTCTGAAAGAGATGGGAATAGCAGACCACCTGACCTGTCTCTTGAGAAACCTATATGCAGGTCAGGAAGCAACAGTTAGAACTGGACATGGAACAACAGACTCATTCCAAATTGGAAAGGAGTATGTCAAGGCTGTATATTGTCACCCTGCTTATTTAACTTAGTGCAGAATATGTCATGAGAAACGCTGGGCTGGAGGAAGCACAAGCTGGAATCAAGATTGCTGGGAGAAGTGTCAGTAACCTCAGATACGCAGATGACACCACCCTCATGGCAAAAAGTGAAGAAGAACTAAAAAGCCTCTTGATGAAAGTGAAAGAGGAGAGTGAAAAAGTTGGCTTAAAGCTCAACATTCAGAAAACTAAGATCATGGCATCCAGTCCCATTATTTCATGGGAGATAGATGGGGAAACAGTGGAAACAGTGGCTGACTTTATTTTTCTGAGCTCCAAAATCACTGCAGATGGTGATTGCAGCCATGAAATTAAAAGACGCTTATTCCTTGGAAGGAAAGTTATGACACATCTAGATAGCATATTCAAGCAGAGACATTACTTTGCCAACAAAGGTCCATCTAGTCACGGCTATGGTTTTTCCAGTGGTCATGTATGGATGTGAGAGTTGGACTATAAAGAAAGCTGAGCACCGAAGAAATGATGCTTTTGAACTGTGGTGTTGGAGAAGACTCTCAAGAGTCCCTTGGACTGCAAGGAGATCCAACCAGTCCATCCTAAAGGAGCTCAGTCCTGGGTGTTCATTGGAAAGACTAATGTTGAAGCTGAAACCCCAATATTTTGGCCACCTGATGCAAAGAGCTGACTCATTTGAAAAGACCCTGATGTTAGGAAAGACTGAATGCAGGAGGAGAAGGGTATGACAGAGGATGAGATGGTTAGATGCCATCAGCGACTCAATGGACATGAGTTTAGGTAAACTCTGGGAGTTGGTGATGGACAGGGACGCCTAGCACGCTCCAGTTCATGGGGTCACAAAGAGTCAGACTCGACTGAGCAACTGAACTGAGCTAAACTGAAAGAATTACTTTAAAAGTAAATTAACACAGTGGGATATAATTACATACCTATGAGAATGGCTAAACTAAAACAATCTACTGAGTACTCCAACTGCTGGTAAGAAGGAGAAACAGGATCTCTCGTACCCTGCTGGGAGGAATGGACAAGGTAGGGCTAAGGTGAAAAACAGTTTCAAAGTGAAAGCAAAGTGAAAGTGTTAGTTGCTCTGTCCTGACCAACTCTTGTGACCCCATGGACTGTAGCCCACCAGGATTCTCTGTCCATGGGATTTTCCAGGCAAGAATACTGGAGTGGGCTGCCATTTCCTCCTTCAAAATATATATGAGTTACTCCAAAAAGGAAATAGAAGAAGAGAGTAGGAAGGTCCTTCATACCAAGTTTTTTTAGATAATACATACAAGATTAAATGTCAATTTGCTTAATTATGGGCTTCTCAGGTGGTTCAGGGGTGAAGAATCCGCTTGCAATGTAGGAGATGAAACTTTGATCCCTGGGTCAGGAAGATTCCTGGAGGAGGGCACAGTAATCCATTCCAGTATTCTTGCCTGGATAACCCCATGGACAGAGGAGCCTGGTGGGCTATACAGTTCATGGGGTCACACAGTCAGACACGACAGAAGCGACTTAGCACGCATGCATGTGCTTAATTATGCTCATTTCTTGTTACTGCTTTAGGTTAATTAACCTAATCAAGATGAGAACTGTGATTTTCTGATGTTTTTATGCTCCATGAGAAGATAAAGGCGTAATATGGCATATAAACAGTTCTATAGGTTGATAGGTCAGTTAACAGAATTTAGATTTGAAAGATACGGTTCCTACTCAATTCTGACTAAACATAGGATATCCATTTTAAGATCTGACATAAGTACTGCATACCTTACTGTAGGTTTTAAAGCTGATCCTTTCTCTGTTTTAATATGCTTGAGCCAAAACTTTAGCAACAGAATCTCTTGAATCCCTGCATGCTTTCTCTCCAAACAGTAGCTTCTCTTCTAAGGTGTTCCCCAAAACTACTGAACATGTAATCTCTCCCTTCCATTAGTCTCTAGCTCTTCATTCCAGTCACTAGTAGTTTCTAACAATGCCACCACCTTCTAAAAGAATAGCAGACTGCCTCAGGAGTGGGCTAAATCAACCAAGACAGAGTACAGTGCCCGAACCAGCATAAAGGAGACCTGTTTGCCTTCTGTGTAACCTTTTCAAGTCAGCACGTTCTCCTTCCCAAACTACCAATGCACAAAAATGAAAGCAAAGACTAACTTCCCTTTACTTCCAAAGGAATCTTAAAAGAAGGAATTATTAATGAATCTGGTTTTTCAGCTGTGCGATTAACTTGGATCCAATACCTTCTGGGAGCTGGGAATTTCTTTGGCCCTTCCTCCTCTTCAGGGAAGCCAGGCTGGTAGCAGATAAAACAAAGGTCAAAGTTAGCACACCTAAATTTCAGAACAGGCATGGCATAGTACGATGCCAGCAGGGGCCAGGTGGCTGCCAAACCGAATGACGACAGATCTAGCGCCTCGGGCAGTTCTTCATGGTTCAATGAACCCAGTTCACACCCTGCTCAATTTTCAATCCAGCATCATAAATTTGCCCTGGGTTAGGGGGCTGTATTTGGAACTTCTCAAAAAACATTTGCCTTTGCTTTCCTTAGGTTGTTTTATGTGGCACAATCTCTGCTTGTACTTCTGCTCTTATGAAAGGACTTGAAATAGCCCTCTCCTTCTTTTGCTGGCTCAGAGGTTAAAGCATCTGCCTGCAACGTGGGAGACCCGGGTTCAATCCCTGGATCAGGAAGATCCCCTGGAGAAGGAAATGGCAACCCACTTCAGTATTCTTGCCTGGAGAATCCCATGGATGGAGGAGTCTGGTGGGCTACAGTCCACGGGGTCGCAAAGAGTCGGACACAACCGAGTGACTTAACTTAAATTTTCTTTTGTTCCAGTTCTGAATAAAGCACGTTTGCCACAAACCCTCCTCAGATATCCTACATTTATTCTTCTTTTGCTTTGCCTTTCTGCAACATTCACCCAGAATGGTCTGTAATGTACCCCAAGAGGCACAGACTTGTGCTTTCTGGAGCTTTCAGTCCCTCAGATGTCCCATGATCATCCGTGACTTCAGCTAATACCTACTTCTTTAGTTCTTGTTTTTCTGATTTCCAGATCCTCATCCTGCCCAGCTTCCCAAACTCTCCAGAGATACGTTTCACTGACATCTTTTAAAATTGAAAGTCTAACAGAGAATTATTTTCCCTCTGTTTCCTCTAAATTACTTTTCCTCCAAACATCCCAATCTTTGCCCATCACTAAGCCACTCCATTTAGAAAATATGTAATTTCTCCATCTCAGTGGAAGTCAAAGATAGGGTTAGTACCCAACGATTGTAAGAGAAAGGGGAAAGAATCTTATGGCTGCCAGAGATAGGGTTAGCCTTCGGGGCACCAGAGAGAAAGGAGGGTGGTAAACAAACTGCAAAGAAATACTGTCCTTTCTGTACCGATGAGTAATAGCATTTTAAATGCTGTGTTTTAGTAAACAAAAAAGGCTGTTGTCTGTGACTGTGGGCAATGCTGTTTGGGCTATACTCACTGCTATAGGAACAAGTAGAGACAGACATAACCTCTGAACATGGTAGAGTCTTGCCAGCTGAATTCGTCCCATCCCTCTGCAAGCATCAAGTCAGCTATCCTGGCAAAATTATTCCTCATTCCAACCTCCACACCTTTGTTAACACATCTCTTGGTCTGGAACCTTCACCCCTCTGAGCTTTACTTAAACCTAAGATATCCCTTTTTTTGGTGCTCACGTCAAGCCCCACCTCCTGTAAGCACATCTCTCTGAACTATTTATTTAGCACTGGCACTAATTCATGCAAGGCAATAATAAGCTAACAAAGAGAGCCGACTCTATGCTGGGCACTGTTTCAAGTGCTTCACTCACACCTACATACAAATTAATTTAATGTTCACAAAAATCCCACTGTATAAGTACTGTTATTCTCCCCATTTTACAGGTCAAGAAACTGAGACCCAAAGTGGTTAAGTAAGCTGCCCATGAGCCCATGACCTGAGCGATCAATCTACGGAACCCACGTTCTAACCCACTCTGCTACAGGCAACATCCTGTCCATCAGATTTTGCTAACTTATGTAACAAAGCTACAAGTGAAAGTGAAAGCCACTCAGTCACGACTCTTTGCGACTCCATGGACTACACAGGCCATGGCATCCTCCAGGCCAGAATACTGAAGTGGGTAGCCTATCTCTTCTCTAGGTTATCTTCCCAAGACAGGAGTTGAACCCAGGACTCCCGCACTGCAGGCAGATTCTTTACCAGCTGAGCCACAAAGGAAGCCCAAAGAGCTCCAAAGGCCACAATAAAACCAACAAATCCAAACAATAGGCTTTTGATATCTCTGAGGAAGGGGAGGCACTGGTGCAGGAAGGTTAAGTTTAGAAACAGACTGTGGAGAAATTACCTGACAACATGGAGTCAGTCAGGCTCTCCTGTCCCACTCTCTCATGGTCTCACACCTTATGTTCTGTAAACAATGATATTCTGACCTTGGTAGCACTGGGCCTGTGCGCCCACTTGGCCATGGGCTACTGTGTCTGTCTTAGTACATCAGTAAGTAGTCTTTGAAGACTCCTTGCTGCTGCTGCCGCTGACCGGAGAATAAACATGTCTGCAGTCCCCACAGCTCCTTCAGTCTTCTTCCAGCTTCCCTGGTCTTGCCTTATCTACTCTGGGTTCAGTGAACAGTGTGAGTGACAAGACACAGACCAGTTAGAATACCAGCTCTACCATTTTCTAGTAATTGACTTTGAGCAAGTCAAGTCACTTAACCTTTTTTAGAGTGAACCTCTGCTTCTGAAAGATTATAAACTAATTTTTAGAATGGTTGTGAGAATTAAATGAGATGATACAGGTAAAGCACCAAGCACATGGCTGCCACATAGTATGTGATCAATAAATGTTGGCTCTAGAACATGAAAGAGGCTCAAATTGTGAAATACAGTGACCTTTCTGTGCTAAAGTATTACACAATGGTTATAAAATGGTGTTAAACAATAACCATAAAAACATAATTCTTTGTGACAACACACTAATGTGATTTTACTAATTTCCTTAATACCCCAAGCCTGTAAAAGAGCCAAACAGTAATTATCTCTAATGAAACAAAAAGCCTTGCCTCTGGGTATCAGACCGAAACAGCAGAGGGCCTATAACTTACCAAAGACAAAAGCAAATAAGTATAAAAAGCAAACAGCCAGCAGTGGGAAAGTTCCCATAACGTGCCCCAACAAACGGGAGTGCACTGGGATAGTTCTGGAAAGCGCGTTTTTAGGGCTGAAGGTTCAACGTGATGAGAACCCGACGCAAGAGTCTACAGTTTTTGGAGGCCTGGAAAGCGGAGTTCGGTACAACTCCTGGGAGGTAGGTTTCAGTTCCCTTTCTAGGGAGAGGGATAGGAAAGGGTTCCCCTGTGCCACGATGAGCCTACCCGTGCAAGATGCTCGCGTCCCAGTAGGGTTAAAGGGCAGAGGAAATTCTCCTTCTGGCCGGTAAGGCCCACCAGTTCCGAGGTCCCTTTCTAACTCTGGAGCAGGGCCGCGTTAAAGAGGACAAGCGTGAACACTGCGCAGAATGAGGCTGCTCACATTTAAACAATCTTTTTAGGGGGGAAGGGTAAGCGGTGAAAATGTAAGCATTGGGGAAAGCCGGCATCAGATAAGTGACATCTCTGCAAAATGCCTCCAAAGTTTCTCAGGACCCAATGACCTGCAAAAGCTTCCTTGCAGCTCTTGTCTCTCCGACCGCACGCAAGGTTGACTGCTCCTCCAAAGAAGCTTCTAGACCAGCCCCTCGCCTACTTCTCACCAGCTGCTACTCCCAGCCTTCCTTACGGAAACTGAGGCCTGTTGGACCAGAGGCCTGGAAACAGGTCGGGGTCGTGGCCCGCCCGCGGTAACGGGTCTTGGGACAGACCTGGCGGAAGGAGGGAACCGCTGGTCCTGGACAGGGACCGGGCATACACCACCCCAGTCCTGTTGGAAAAAGACCCCTCTTGCCGCTGCCAAGGTCATCTGGGACCCCCCAAGACGCCGGCCTCGAGCGCACTCACCAGCGCGCCGCCGCGCAGCAGCCGAACAGTAGCTCGCTCCATTCGTGCTAGGAAACAGATGCTACAGATCCCGCGAAGATGTGCGTGGGGCACCTTGGGCCGCACGCCAACACCTGAAGGCAGGTAGAGCCAGAGCTCCGCCCACTCACCCTGCCCCTTATCCCGACGGTACGCCGAGAGGGACAATAGCCTCTCTTCGCTTTTTCGCTCTGCTCACGCGAGAGTTGGGCACGGCAGTGGGGCGGGAAGGGAACCGGAGACACAACAAACATGGCGGCGGCGGTGACGAAGACGGCGGGGGCGACGGCGACGGCAGCGGCGTTGAACAAGGCGGTGGGGGTTCTTCGGTGCGACTGTCAGGCGGTAAGTAGCTGGTCGTCGGCTCGGACGGCGGTGACAGCGCTGAGCAGAGTGGTTAAGGAGGAGCAGCGGGGGTAGAGAGCCGGGTGTTCTCGACGGGCCGGCTGACTCCGCCCGGAACTCAGCCCCAGCGGAGGGGCGGGCGTGGTTGGTCGGTCGGTCGTTAGGGTCGCGACCCGGGACCTTCCTGACAGGAGCGCGGAGGGTGCGGTGTCTGGGCCTCCGGAGCCCCGAGGGAGCGGTGCCTGCGGTGGGGTCGCCGCCAGTTGGGGGCTTGGAGGCTCCTGGGTAGGGAGTAGCCCCTCTCGCTCTGACAGGTGGTCGCGAGGGCGGGGGCGGGGCGCGCCCCGAGGTTCGCGTCATCCCTAGGTCCCTGGGCCGGGGGCCGCCGCTGAGGCGCGGGTCTCCTAAGCGTTCCGGATCCTGGTGAGCATGCCGCCCCGACGCCAGTTGCGGGCTGCAGGTTGGGAGGACTTTTAAAACCTCCCGTCTTTTATCAGACAGTCCTGTCTTGATCCTTTTCTACTGCTTGAGCACTCCCTCTACTTGGGGGGAGATGTGAGATGTAGGGAGGATTTTGCAACAAAGAACTCTTGAGGTTCGTGCAGGATTTAAATCTTAACGTAACTGGCTGAAGTGCGAGTAGCCAAGCCATCCACCTCCTAAGTGCTCGGTAATTGAATCTAAAGTGAAGTTAAACCGGTTCTGGCTGCCCCTAACCGTGCGGCCCAGTTAGTGTCCCCTCAGTGTGCTGTTTAGGTCCGAAGAGGATCGACCAGTGGGAAAAGAAATACAGGCTGTTTAAGTTGTGAGCTCTGAAAAACTCAAGTTTGGAAGACACACGACTTCTTTAGAATGACTATTTAAACATCTGAGCTAACAGTTTTACATATTCCCTTTAGTTTTTATGTTGTGCATTTAACACGACCATATATGTTAATATAATCTTGGGAGTTCGTTACAGAGAATTGAGGTGTTTGGTGTTTTTTTGCCTCCAGGGATCCCAAAAGTTTCCAAAGGAAACCCGAAGTGTTTTGAGTCGTGATAGAGAGGATAATAAAGATGGGGATCAGATATGCCGTTATTGGGCGTGCCTGGTGGGTTTCTTTCTTTAAACCTTTCCCCGCAAATGTTTCCCTGCGGGGCTAGGCTAGTACCTTGTTTTTAATGCAGTTACAGCTGTTCGGCAGTACTAAGCCTGAGCCTAGATATGAACAAATGAAATAAATAATTTAATTTAGAAAGACAAAATTTTTTGCCAAAAATGAAATCTTAAGAAATCCACCAGCGAGGGGGGAAAAAAAACGATAGTCACACTGATGCATGTTGCTCTTTGTTGTTTAGTTGGAGCTTTTGCTGAAATGAAGCTGCTGCTTTGGTCTTTGTCTTTTAGCTTAGTTTTCTGGTACTAGTAAAATTGGCACCTTATTTTATTAGCTTATTAAACCTGTGGATGCTAATTTTTTGTCACAAAGGTTTTGATTTGTGGTATATTTTTCTTTGCGGAACTCTGTATGGCTTTTCAATTTTAGTTGAAATTCCCTCCATGGCCTTTGGGAGTCCCTTGGTGTGTCTCCAGAGTAAATTTCGATTACTCTACATTTCATCAATGTTGGAGTGGCAAGAAAAAGGAGGAACTGATTTGGGGTGAAAAGGTTAGATTGCATACATCTTTATTTCTTCCAATGTGTTTTTATTTATGTTTTATATTATGTTTTATGATTTCTCAAAGCCTCATAATGTCCCTTTTGCCTTCGAAGAACTTGCTTTTTTGCCAGTTATATAATCAGAGGAAATGTGTTCTAATGCTTTCTGAAGTTCCATGTTCTCTGTACAAAGGAAGCGTTTTGATACGTATTCTATAGCAGAGTAATCAGTGACCATAATTGTTAAGGTATAAAAGTATATATACATTCATTGAACTGCAGTCACTGTATGTATATAGGCTGTCTAAACCCCAAATTAAGTTATTGTAAAAGGAAGTTAGTCAACTACTTTATGTAGATTAAATAGAATAGATCCTACTGCTGCCTAATCATGTTCTCAAAACCTCTTATTAAAAAGAGAGTGTAGCTTATTAAAAAAAGAGTTTGGAAGGAAGGTAGGTTAAAGAGCCCCTTCTGGTTCTCATATTACCTCTCTTTCTTATGATTGTCTTCTAATTTGCATCATGATGCCTCCGTTTTAAATTGTTAGCTCCTAGTAAGAGGGTTTGTGGATGTATTGATGAGCAACTTCCCTTTCTTAGTGCGAGACTGAAGGAGATCAGAGGACTCGAATATCAGGACCCAGAGAAGGTCAGAGAAAAGTTTAAGTTATCTGCTTAAAGAGGTTTTTGTGTTCTTTTGGGATATCAAAACTTATTTCTTAGATGCTTCTTTCTTTCACTAGCATGGGTAATTTCTGGTTGTTTTGTAAGAACCTTATTTTGTGAGTTTTGAATGGGTAGTTGGGGAGAGCTGTTGGCATAAAAATAACTTAGGTGCATTCTAGCCAGTTTCTATGTAGATGTTATCTAGAACCCATGGAATACCATGCCAGCTTAACTTTAATCAGAGGGGTCACAGGGAGGACTCAGAATTTTGCTGTATCATAGGAAATAATAATGAAGTATGGTAATGAGAACATTATAGTTTGCTGATTCTGAAAGTAGATTTTTATGTTAATATTTGTGGAAGTTTTGAAATTTATCACTGTCTTAGCTGCATCTCTAGATACCAGTTAATTTATGGAGTTCTTAAACATTGGGTCCTGAGACTGACAAGTACTTTATTAAAGATAAGAAGATGGTTTGGATACAAAAACCCTTAAATTTTTTTTCCTCGATAGCAGGAAGTCTGTAGTTTCAGAATTATTGTTCTTTTTCTAATTATTGTGATTAGAACTACTGACTTGAGACGGAGAAAGCTCGGTTTTGAACTGTAGACTCTATTCATATTTAGGCATCTCTCATATATACTTGCTTGTTTTATAGACTAGACCCCCGCAAGGGCTTGCAAGTCTGCCGTGGGGGAAGGGTCTTGCAGGTCTGCGTGAGAGGAGGTGATGTAGGTCAAGTGGGCACAAAAATGCTTAGGGATGGAATGACAATTTTTAAATCATTGCAGGATGTCTGTGGTTATAAACCATATCGATATATTGAAAATTCTTAAGAATAGAGTTTCTCTCAAGTTGAAAGGGTTCAGTTCAGTCACTCAGTCGAGTCCAACTCTTTGCAACCCCATGGACTGCAGCATGCCAGGCCTCCTCGTCCATCACCGACTCCCAGAGTTTACTCAGACTCACGTCCATTGAGTCAGTGATGCCATCCAACCATCTCATCCTCTGTCGTCCCCTTCTCCTCCTGCCTTTAATCTTTCCCAGCATCAGGGACTTTTCAAATGAGTCAGTTTCTCACATCGGGTGGCCAAAGTATTGGAGTTTTTCAGCTTCAGCATCAGTCCTTCCAATGAATATTTAGGACTGATTTCCTTTAGGATGGACTGGTTGGATCTCCTTGCAGTCCAAGGGACTCTCAAGAGTCTTCTCCAACACCAAGTTCAAAAGCATCAATTCTTTGGCGCTCAGCTTTCTTTATAGTCCAACTCTCACATCCATACATGACTACTGGAAAAACCATAGCTTTGACTAGACAGACCTTTGTTAGTAAAGTAACGTCTCTGCTTTTTAATATACTGTCTAGGTTGGTCATAACTTTTCTTCCACGGAGCAAGCGTCTTTTAATTTCATGGCTGCAGTCACCATCTGCAGTTATTTTGGAGCCCCCCAAAATAAAGTCTCTGACTGTTTCCATTGTTTCCCCATCTGTTTGCCATGAAGTGATGGGACCAGACACCATGATCTCAGTTTTCTAAATGTTGAGTTTTAAGCCCAAATATTTCACTCTCCTCTTTCACTTTCATCAAGAGGCTCTTTAGTTCTTTGCTTTCTGCCATAAGGGTGGTGTCATATGCATATCTGAGGTTCCTAATATTTCTCCTGGCAATCTTGATTCCAGCTTGTGCTTCATCCAGTCCAGCGTTTCTCATGATGTATTCTGCATATAAGTTGAATAAGCAGGGTGACAATATACAGCCTTGACGTACTTCTTTCCTGATTTGGAACCACTCTGTTGTTCCATGTCCAGTTCTTACTGTTGCTTCTTGACCAATGTTATCTTCCCTTTTTTCATTGGCATCCTTTGTGGTTGTTTTTTTAAGTCCATCGTGCATTTTGATTGAAAATCAAATTTATGGTGGGGAACACAGTGAAATTTGTAATGTGACAATGTGATAATAGCCAGGACTGTCAGAATATGCGAGCCATCCTCTGTGATTAGGCTCATTTGTGTTCTTAAAACTTGAGGCGCATGTATAAAAATGTCCTGCCTTTTTTCCCTGCAGTCTTGTGCGTTTTCCCCCCTGCCTTGTCATGTGTACGTTAGCAGTGTTATGGTTTCTAATCAGGATTTGGTATAATTTATCTTGCTGTTTAAGAAGTATATTCAGATATCCAGTGGAAACATCGGTTTTTATGTGAAGTGATCAGCAAAAAGTGATGCTAAGTTGAAATGAAACACGAGGATTTCTTTCTAAACTACAGCCTTTATAATTAGAACACAATCTGTAGGGCCTTAACAGCTTTTATATTTTAAAAAACAATTTCCCAGATCTTATTCTTTTCTGTTTTTGTGGGGGGGGGGAGGGGTATCTCCCAGTCCTTTTACGTTTTATTACTTTTTTCCTTTTTATCTTGTGAGAGACTTTTACCTGTGTTGAATGCAAGCATTCTTGCATTCTTGATTCTAGAGGGAATGCATCTAAATTTTACCCCTTAGTTGTGATGTAGATTTCCGGAAGTTAGCCTTTAGCAGCTTGAGGAAGTTTGTTGTTTCTTTGTACCCAGTGCTGCTACTCTGTTTTTCTATGTGGGTTGGCAGTCTTTTCCCACTAGAAAGTTTCCTATTACTCCCTTTGTCTTTGAGGTTTTAAAATTTCACAATAATGTGTCCAAGTGTTATTTTATTACATGTTCTATTTTGCACTCTATGCTCCCTTTCAGATTGAAATGAAAGAAATCTTTAATTCTGGAAATTTCTTGATCATTTCTTTAAAAAGCATTTCTCTTTATTTTTCTCTATCATTTTGGAATTCATTCTGCATCTTTATCTGCTATTATTTCTTACTTTTTCATGTATATTTTTATGTTTCTCCCCATCCCTGTATATTTTGAGGTGTGGTTTTCAGGTTTACTGAGATATAATCTTCTTATCAGTTCAGTTGCTCAGTCAGGTACAGTTCTTTGCTACCCCATGGACTGCAGCACACCAGGCTTCCCTGTCCATCTTCTTATAGATTATTTTTATTTTTTTTGGCTGCACTGTGCAGCCTAATCAGGGATCTAACCCATGCCCCCTGCCATGGAAGTGTGGAATTTTAACCACTGGACCGCCAGGGAAGTCCCTATTACAGATTATTATTATTATATTTTTTAATCTTATTCTTGATGGTCTTTTTCATTGTAGCTGACTGGCCAACGTTTTCTTTTTTCCTAAGCAAAGGGCAGATTTTAAAGGACAAATAATCGGCAGAATCAAGTATAGTCATAAATACTAATACAGTGATTAGGAAACATAGAGAAGCAGTTCGGTTTAACAGACAGGATGGGAAAACAACTGAAGCAAACTGTTCAGAAGCCAGCAGTAATCCTTGAGACTGAGAAAGCTGAGCCAGATTAAAGTGAGTGAATTAAAGAGGTGGCCTAAAGGAGGAAAATGAGAAGAGATGAGTTTGGGAAATTGTAAGTTGATTTGGGAAATTGCAAATTGGAATATATGAATAATGGAGAAAAGTGGACCATGTTTGTTTCATTGTAACCGCAGATGAGATATATAAAATGGTAACAGAAGACACTTGGAATTTTGGACAGTGGGGAATTTCTTTATCTAAAGTATAACCATTTTTGGCTGCAGAAATAGCTGCTGTTGTCTGAAAACATACCATAAACTACATATCTTGCAAGACACTTACAATTATGTGTAAAACTTAAAACGGTACTGCAAATTGGTATTGTTACCTCATTTTACAAAATAGGAAACTAAGGCTAGAGAAGACCCTGTTCAGAGTCTTTAAGGTAGTAGCTTTAACCTAATACCACAATAATATTCTGTTCATCTAGAGGACAGACTTTCAGTAGCCTCAACTTTGTAGAAAACGGTGAAAAGAGACAGTAATAATAATGACCCCCTAGGCATCTTCTCAAAAAGGAGCAAAGAAACTATTCAAACATGTTGCCTTAAGAAAAGTGAGAATTACCTGCAGATTCTTACTTGGCTGAATGTGTCTGGAATAAAGCACAAATTAAATGTTAGGAAAGAGGAAGGCAGGAAAGACAAAAATAAAATGTATTGGTCTGGGGCCAGTGAACAAGAGAAACCAAACCAGCCCCCCACCCCCACCCCCCCACCCCAGCCGTGTTCTTATTGATTCCTCAATTCAGTTCAGTTCAGTCGCTCAGTCCTGTCTGACTCTTTTCAACCCCATGAACCGCAGCACGCCAAGCCTCCCTGTCCATCACCAGCTCCCGGAGTCCACCCAAATCCATGTCCATTGTGTCAGGGACACCATCCAACCATCTTATCCTCTGTCGTCCCCTTCTCCTGCCCTCAATCTTTCCCAGCATCAGGGTCTTTTTCAGTGAGTCAGCTCTCTGCATCAGGTGGCCAAAGTATTGGACTTTCAGCTTCAACATCAGTCCTTCCAATGAACACCCAGGACTGATCTCCTTTATGGACTGGTTGCATCTCCTTGCCATCCAAGGGACTCTCAAGAGTCTTCTCCAACACCACAGTTCAAAAGCATCAATTCTTCAGTGCTCAGCTTTCTTCATATTCCAACTCTCACATCCATTCATGACCACGGGAAAAACCGTAGCCTTGACTAGACGGACCTTTGTTGACAAAGTAATGTCTCTGCTTTTTAATATGCTGTCTAGGTTGGTCATAACTTTTCTTCCAAGGGGTAAGTGTCTTAATTTCATGGCTGCAGTCACCATCTGCAGTGATTTTGGAGCCCAGAAAAACAAAGTCTGTCACTGTTTCCACTGTTTCCCCATCTATTTCCCATGAAGTGATGGGACTGGATGCCATGATCTTAGTTTTCTGAATGTTGAGCTTTAAGCCAACTTTTTCACTCTCTTTCACTTTCATGAAGAGGCTTTTTAGTTCTTCTTTACTTTTTGCCATGAGGGTGGTGTCATCTGCATATCTGAGATTATTGATATTTCCCCCAGCAATCTTGACTCCAGCTTGTGCTTCTTCCAGTCCAGCGTTTCTCATGATGTACTCTGCATAGAAGTTAAATAAGCAGGGTGACAATATACAGCCTTGACATACTCCTTTTCCTATTGGGAACCAGTCTGTTGTTCCATGTCTAGTTCTAACTGTTGCTTCCTGACCTGCATACAGATTGCTCAAGAGGCAGATCAGGTGGTCTGGTATTCCCATCTCTTTCAGAATTTTCCACAGTTTATTGTGATCCACACAGTCAAAGGCTTTGGCATAGTCAATAAAGCAGAAATAGATGTTTTTCTGGAACTCTCTTGCTTTTTTGATGATCCACTGGATGTTGGCAATTTGATCTCTGGTTCCTCTGCCTTTTCTAAAACCAGCTTGAACATCTGGAATTTCACAGTTCACGTATTGCTGAAGCCTGGCTTGGAGAATTTTAAGCATTACTTTATAGCGTGTGAGATGAATGCAGTTGTGCGGTAGTTTGAGCATTCTTTGGCATTGCCTTTCTTTGGGATTGGAATGAAAACTAATATTTGTATACACAATCTATAGTAGCAACACTGTCAAATTAGTCTGTTTCTAGTAGATTTCTAGTTAATTAAAATAGAAATTTTTGTTTTTAAAATATTGGTCTAGTTGTTTGGGACCTCCTTGCTGGTCTAGTGGCTAAGACTCCATGCTGCCAATGCAGGGGGCCAGGATTTGATCCCTGGTCAGGGAGCTAGATCCCATATGCCGTAACTAAAGACCCTGTACACCGCAACTAAGACCCAAAACAGCCAAAAAAAAAAAAAAAGACATTTTTTTTAAAGTTGATCACGCTTTTGTTAATTGGAAAATGTGCTTTTATCTCATTTCTACAACACTGTAATTCTTGCCACGGAAACACTTAGGCTGAAAAGGGTGGTGGCTCAGACCATAAAGAAAAGAACCCAGAGTGGTCCAAATATTCTTGAAGGAGAAAAACAACTGGTGGACTTAAATTACTGAGATATTAAGATTTTTATTACTGAGACTATGTGGTGGTAGTGTGAGGAGAGACAAAAATAGGCCAATGGAACAGAATGAAGAATCCAGAAATAGCATCTCATATATCATCTGGTTTAGAAAGGTGAGAAAAGAGGCTGGTGGAGAAAGACTGGTCTATCAAATGCATGTTGCTAGGACAGTTGGATATCTCCATGGGGAGAAAAAGTATATTTTGACTCGTAACTTTACAGTCGACAAAGCTCAATTCCAGATAAAAATATGAAAGGTAAAAACATAATAAAAATTTCAAAAGAAAATACAGGAGAACATCTTCATGTAAAATATAGGCAAGGATACCAGCAACTCTAAATGTAAAGGTAGGGGGAGGATGGGTAAATTGGACTATATTAAGAACTTCTGTTCATCAAAAGTTACCATTAAGAAAGTGAAAAGGCGAAGCACAGAGTGTGAGAAGTACTTAATATACACATATCTAATAAAGGGCTTCCCTGGTGGCTCAGCTGGTAAAGAATCCACCTGCAATGAAGGAGACATGGATTCGATTCCTGGGTTGGGAAGATCTCCTGGAGGAGGGCATAGCAACCAGTATTCTTGTCTGGAGAATCCCCATGGACAAAGGAGCCTGGCGGGCTACAGTCCATGGGGGTCACAAAGAGTAGGACACGTCTGAGTCACTAAGCACAGCACAATAAAGAACTAATATCCAGAATATTGTGAAGAACTCTTACATATTAATTAGATAGACAACCTGATAGAGAAATGAACAAAAGACTTGAACAGATGCTTCACTGGGTATGAAGTAGAGGTTATGTAAGCGGGAAGTTAACATAACAAGTACACAGCTTAATTAATTATCAAGTCATACAAATTAAAACCAGTGCGATACCACCATACACCCATCAAGATGGCTAAAATGAAAAAGGCAAAAAAAAAACCCCTGAGCGTTGGTGAGGGTGTATGGCAACAAGACTCTTGTTCCACACTGATGGGAGTACAGATCGGTATACTCACTTTGAAAAACTATCTGGCATCATCTGAAGCTGAACCTTCCGGGTTCATTATCTGAACCCGAAGCATACCCTTCGGGCCAGCAGTTTCAGCTGTCAGGGATGTGGAGCCCTTGGTGCTGCACAGCGGGGCTCCTGGCATGCTGGTAGCCTTCTGTTTCTTGACATTAGTGTTCATTTCATGGATGTGTTCATTTTGTGACAATTCACCAAGCCTCTACCCTAAGGACTGCTGTGCTTTTCTGTGCGTGTGCTATGCTTTGAGAAAAAGTTAAGCATATATACTGAGACATGAGTGATTTTAGCTTTAGATGCCTACTACTGGCTATCAAAGATAACTTTCTTAGATAGTAAATTACTCATTAAGTAGTTGGGGTTTAGGGGAAGAAATTTTTAGCGTAAGGCATATTTTACAACATGTGCATAAATATGTTTTTATTGGAAGGAAAGACTTGTTGTCTCCTAGGTGCTAGACTTCCTCAGCTTGTTTTTACTAGAAAACTTTTTGGTCATTTGATTTGTGAATTTGGGCCATACACCTATGTGAAGACCAGTTTTTAGTTTATGACTGCAAAATCTGACATGAGAGTTTCTCTCCCGTCAGCATCAGGTATTTTTTTCTTTTCTGTAAAAAATTTTTTTTTTCTTTTTCTCAGAATGAGTAGGATGGTGAGTGGTGGTAGAGGTGGTGATTTGGATTTCTAGGGCAGGGGTTGCAAAGTTTCAGCCCATAGGCCAAACCTGGCTCTGTGCCTGCTCAGACTCTGATGCATGAAAGATTGAGGGCAAGAGGAAAAGGGGATGACAGGATAAGATGGTTGGATGGCATCACCGACTCAATGGACATGGGTTTGGGTGGACTCCGGGAGTTGGTGATGGACAGGGAGGCCTGGCGTGCTGCGGTTCATGGGGTCGCAAAGAGTCGGACACAACAGAGCAACTGAACTGAACTGAATTTAGAACATGATCACATTTATTCCTTTACATATTGTCTATGGCTGCTTTTATCTATAGTGACAATCGCAGGCTAAAATATTTCCTACCTAGCCCTTTTCAGAAAGTTTGCCACCACTGTTCTAGATCACCTACTTCTAGAGTTCTCATTCGTGTGAGAATGTTGTCTTAAGACCCTTTGCTGTTTGATATGTAGTCACTAGCCACGTGTAGCTATTTCACTTTTAAATTAAACAAAACTCAAGTCATTTGTATTAGCCACATTTGAGCACTCCGTAGCTACATGTGGCTAGTAGCACCTGTACTGGCCAATGCAGGCGTGCACCATGGTCGTCCAGAAATTCTCTCCACCAGCCCTGTTTGAGCCACTTGGTTTCTCTACTGTCTCCTTCAATGATAATCCCTGCTGATATGCCGATTTCTTTCATCTGGGTTTTTCTTGTAATTTCTTTCCATCCCAGTTTATTTAGATATTAAATATATGAATTGTTAACTGTTTTTTGTATGTCTTCTTTAGTTCACCAGGAAGATTATAAGATATTGAAAAGCAGGGACTGTGTTCTCTTGCTTTGTAGTACCTGGCCCATAATAATCTTCGTCAGTGTTGTTGTTTTAATACATACTGCATCTCCCTAAATAGTGTAAAATTATTTTATTTTCCCCCCATAGGTATAACGAACTGTAAACTCCAGAAATATTCATATATATATACATATATATATATCAAAATCAAAGATGGGTGAGAAGAAACCGGAGCCTTTGGACTTTGTGAAAGATTTCCAGGAATACCTAACTCAGCAGACCCATCATGTCAACATGATTTCTGGATCAGTTAGTGGGGACAAAGAAGCAGAGGCTCTTCAGGGAGGTAGATTGCTCTTAATACCATTAAATAATTCATTTTTTATACATGTAATGTTTGTGTGTTGTTATCCATAGTATAAAGCCACTGTTGCTTGCTAATGTGAATCATTCTGTTTTGGGCAGAAGATGGGCAGTTTTTTTCCCCTTTTTTTAAGCAGGTCAGGTTTTGCTGAAGGAGAGGAAGCCCCCTCCCCAGAGCTTACCCTGGGGTCCAGAGATGCATTCTCTCCTGTGCAAAAGTTGGGGATTCTAAATTTCCTTCCCATTCTCCAGATTCCATTAGCTAACAGTGGGTACAAGGAGCCCAAAGGGCGTCCATCTTCATTATGCAAGGCCTTTGGCCATTAGGAAATTTGTATTAGACCTGAGACAAAATAGAGGTTTCTGTTTCTTCTCTTAAAATGAAGAGAGGGCCCACCACGTGTGCTCACCTAGGAGGTGAAACTAGCAGAGAGAAAGCAGTGAGTACTTGAATCTGTCCTGCCTGCCCTACAGAGAGACCGGCAGGTTTGCTCCCACACAGACTGAGGTCTCTTCCTGACCCTCGCTTGGGAGGCAGCAAACTGCAGCCTGTGGGCCCCATCTGGACTGCTGGTGTGGTTCCTAAGAGTGGTTTCTACATTTGTAAATGGTTGGTGGGAAAAAGAAAAATAATGTCATGACACATGAAAACTAACACGAAATTCAAACTTCAGCATCCATAGTTTTACTGAAACATAGCCATGCTTGCTGAGCCATTCTCTATAGCTGTTTTTGAGTTACAGCAGCAGAGTCCAGTAGCTGTGAGAGACCCTGTGGCCCACAAAGCCTGAAGTATTTGCTATCTGACCCTTGTGGGAAAAGTATGCTAACCTTTGACCTAGATGGCCTAGGGCTTTGTAATCCAGGGACCAGCAACAGCAGAGAGGAGGCATCACCTGTGAGCTGGTGAGAAGTGCAAACCATCAGGCCCCACCCCAGATCTACTGAATCAGCAGGTGTATTTTAATACACTTCCTAAGTGATTCCGTATGCATGTAAAATTTTGGAAGTCACTGCCTTAGAAAAGCAATGGGAGAAAGGGGGACACTGAGCCTTGTTGTCCCTCCAGTGCAGTGGACCCACTGGATTTTGGACTTGGCACTAACCAACAAAGTCCCTTCTCTCCTCCTGGTGAAGGATGGAGGAAGCCATAGAGCAGAGGGCTCAAACTGTCCACACTGTCCATCCATGGCTGCCTCCTGAAGATGGTGTAGAAGTGCTTTTCCCATGAAACTGGAGGAATAGACACTCCCTCTTAATGCTCTAGTGTACAATTCCTGGACTCAGATCCAAGAGAGCAGGGTTGTAGTCCCCACCATCTGCTGGTTTTCCAGACCTGAGCACTTGTTCCTTTAGTTTACCTATACAAATTAGTTGATTAAAATTGAACAGCCAAACATCTCTTAACTGAAATTCTTACAGGTTATAACATCCAGAGATATGAGGTACAATATTTCCCTTTATGTGCTTAATTAGAATTTTAAGATCCTAAATGCAACCCAGGGTCTAGAACATACATGTAAGCTGAGTGGAACTATAAAACTCAACATGAATTACTCTAGATTAAATAGACTAGGATTTGGGGAGATGATCATGATGGCCCATTGTATTTGTAGAAGTGGCTAGAATCTTAAACATGTAATTGCCATCACTGTTTACTCCTCTCTGTCTCCAGGTCTTACCTGTCAGATAAAGGTAATGCCCTGTTCTCTTTCTCAAAAGCATGTTGAGCACTGATATGTGTTAGTGATTTGAGAACCCCTCCTATAATGCTGCTTTTGTATGGAATTAATGTCAGTTCAGAAAGATTGTGTGATTTTTGTGAATTTAAGTTTTATGTTAAGTGACCTGTCAGTTTATGAAAGATTTCCTACCACTCAACACTAAATTGCTAAATTGAGTTGATGCTGAGATGCATAATTTCTTTTACTATACTTTGTTTGTAGCTGGAACAGATGGTGATCAAAATGGACTTGATCACCCATCTGTTGAAGTTTCCCTGGATGAAAACTCAGGAATGTTAGTAGACGGGTTTGAAAGGACCTTTGATGGAAAGCTCAAGTGTCGGTACTGCAACTATGCCAGCAAAGGCACCGCCCGGCTCATTGAACACATTAGAATTCACACAGGTAACAGAGAAGGGGCTGGAGAGGGGCCAAGGAGGGCAGGTTGATCTGTCATATAAATAGTTGTGATTGTTTGAAAATGAAGGTTGATGTAAGGTTTCAGTAAATGGAGAAGTGAATCCAGTTTTACAAAGCAATAGCATGACAGCATACAAGGAAGGAAGGCCCCTTGTAAGCTCCCCCTTCCTTAGCTATCTTCCTTCATGATCTAAACTCCGTATCTGTCAGCTTCTCATGTTGGCCAGCTTAATGCTGAAGGCAGAATGAAGTAATAAATGTTTTTATCTTTATCCTAAGTCAATTGCCATTCCAGGCTAGGGAGGAGTTTTCTGTACAATTGCAGGCGACACTGCTAACCCTTAGATGTTGCCTTAGCCATCCCTTCTGTGAAAGGAATATATTCCACTAGTCAGTATGGTATGAAGATTGTTGTATGCAGCTTTCTTAACAGATTTTAATAATCTTTTGTGCATGTGTGTATTTCCAAAAAGCATTTTATTTTTGATCAGTTTCTAGATAATGAATGGACAGAATATGAAACTTTTCATAAATGAGCTACTCCTGCAGTTTCTCTCCCATTTTTCCTTTTAAACAGGTGAGAAACCTCATCGATGTCACTTGTGTCCATTTGCATCTGCCTATGAGCGTCATCTGGAAGCCCACATGCGTTCCCATACAGGAGAAAAACCATACAAATGTGAATTGTGTTCCTTTCGCTGCAGTGACCGAAGCAACCTGTCCCATCATCGAAGGCGCAAGCATAAAATGGTACCAATTAAAGGTACTAGGTCTTCCTTAAGCAGCAAGAAAATGTGGGGGGTTTTACAGAAGAAAACTAGCAACCTGAACTATAGCAGAAGAGCACTCATCAACTTAAGCCCGCCTTCCATGGTGGTTCAGAAGCCAGACTACCTTAATGATTTTACCCACGAAATCCCAAACATCCAGACTGACTCCTATGAAAGTATGGCGAAAACCACACCAACTGGAGGCCTGCCAAGAGACCCCCAAGAACTCATGGTTGACAACCCTTTAAACCAGCTCTCAACTCTAGCCGGACAGCTGTCCAGTTTGCCACCTGAAAACCAAAACCCCGCATCCCCTGATGTAGTTCCCTGCGCCGAGGAGAAGCCCTTCATGGTGCAACAGCCCTCTGCCCAGGCGGTAGTTTCTGCCGTGTCAGCAAGTCTTCCTCAGAGCTCCTCTCCCACCAGCCCCGAGCCTCGGCCGTCACACGGTCAAAGGAACTACAGTCCGGTGGCAGGGCCGAGCAGTGAACCGAGTGCCCACACAAGTACTCCAAGCGTGGGAAACAGCCAGCCGAGCACTCCAGCTCCCACCCTGCCCGTCCAGGACCCGCAGCTTCTTCACCACTGCCAGCACTGTGACATGTACTTTGCCGACAATATCCTTTACACTATCCACATGGGGTGTCATGGGTATGAAAATCCTTTTCAGTGTAACATATGTGGGTGCAAATGTAAAAACAAGTATGATTTTGCCTGTCATTTTGCAAGAGGGCAACATAACCAACACTGAAAACAATCACGCTGTGCTTCCCTTGCTTTGCCTTTTTGTGTTTTGTAGTTTACTGTTGTTTCTTGCAGGGGAGGGGTGGGGTGGTGTCATCCCTAATAAGGTGTCTGCTAATTTAAAGTTTTATACATATAGAGTATAAGTTTGACAGTGGAAACAAAATGTCTGTTTTCTTTTTTTCATAGAAGCCTCGTCAGGGTCATTTATGTATTAGAAGAGTTGGACACATTGGTATCTTAATTTTTTTTCCTTTCATTTAGACATTTGAGAATTTGAGTGCAATCATAATCTTACAAGTGGTTATTTAAATTTCTCACATTTACAGTCCATAAAAACGTCAAGGCTGATGGATACTCTTGGTATTTCAACATCTAAATTGCCGCTAGATGTTATTTCTGCCATAATTTCAAAATGGTAGAATAAATTACTTTCTCTTTCAAAATCTATTCCAACTTATTTCAATGTTTTGTAGAGGAATTGCCTTTGAAATTGCCCTTAATTAAAAATTAGTTAACATAGCTTAGTTGAATATTTCAACTATTACCAGTTGAAATAGTTTAATTTCAACTGATAATAGTAAAGCAGTATCAGTGTACTAAATCTTTCTTTTTCCCATAAGGGCAAATGTAAAACATTTAATTCTTTTAAAATTAAAGTTATAAATATATGAAGTAAAGGTTCTGAAAATAAATGAAACTTTAAAACTGTAAATTGAAAATGGAGTTTAATATTTAAAATACCTGCTTATTCAGTTTCTAGTTTAAACACAGCAGTTTTCCATTGTATTCTTTTTATTGTAATTTATTTTAAAAACTACCAGTAAGTACTCTAGAACGCTAGAAATATCAGAGGGTTATCTGTGAAGATGGCTTTTTTCCTTTTAATTTGAATTTTTCATTTAAATCTTCATTCTAATGTTATATATGCATTTTACAGCCAAACTGAGAATCTGTTATTCCTTCCATTCCTTTGATGACCAAAGAGGTACAGTGGAAGTCATCCATCTTATTCCTAGGAAATGTGGTCCTTCCAAAAAAAAAAATCTGAAGTTTACTTTTCCTGCCTTCTATCCATTTATTGGCATAATTTCCAAGAAAAGGTAGATATAGAAACAAACGGGGAAATGTGTTGGTGAAGTAACATTTATAAAAATGAGAACATATGTCCACAACGAATTCTATTCTCCTCTTCAGAATTGGCCGTTTAAGATATTTTCTGTGAATTCAAGTTATAACACTTACTTGCAGTTTTACCAGTCTTTCATGTACGGCAAGAAAACTATATGAAAACTGTGAACTGAATTGTCGCCTTAGTAGAAGAGGATATAGATATAAAAATGCATTTAAACATATTTGTTTACAAAAATAAAACTTGCTATATAAATCTAGAATAATTTTGAATAGGAGGCTGTTGTTTTTATATTGTGTAATAACTAGCTTACTCTGAGGACAGCTTGGTCAAACAATAAAATATATTGTTACTAACTGTTGGTTTCTGTGTACTTTGCAAAATTTTTGTTTTTAATTTGGTTCAAATCTTGAAAGTGTTACTAATTGGCCTCTTAAAGCAAACATTTTAATTATTAAGCATTAACTAAAAAGGACTTCTACTCTTAAAGTGAAAGGGAAATATTGGTGGTATCTGTCCACAAAAACCCCCAAGTGCCAAGTTAATGGATCTTTTGCCCTCTCTTCCAAATACTACAAAGCCATTAAAATGAGTTCTTGTGGTTTAATCTAATCTCCACTGCACTGTGGAAAGAGCAGCACTGAGGAGTTTCTCTAGACAGCTCTCCTTGTCAGTCTGAGGCCTGTGAATCTAAAGTCTGCAGTCTCTTCTGCTCTGTTGCTTGGAGCTCTTGCTCTTCGGATCAGTTTTAGAGCAGCCTTTTCCAAATGTGTAACTTGACCCTCATATGTATATACTGTCAGAAACAGGGTGCTGTCATTTGGACGCTTTTGTATTTATTTTTTTCTATTTTATTCTTCATATAAAAGCAATACCACAAAATAGAAAATGGAAGTTTTCATTAAAAAGGAAGAACTCTCATGTTAAAACCAGTTTATTTACTGTATATTCTGGGCCAAATAGTGACAAATATGTTTTTTTTTTTTTTTCCTGACAATTAAAGATGCTTTGAAAGAGCATTTTAGTTAAGATAATTTTTTCATAATTACAAACTAGAATGTATAATGTTAAAATTCCTATGACTTAAAGAGCATAGTTGTATTCCAAAGGTATCAATGCTTGAAAGCTACAGTTAATTCTAAATGCACTAATGGTTTTGAAGCAAATCTAACTTAGAAACTTTTTTAGTATTGTATTTTTTAAAATATTTAGGATTTTATTTAAATATTTTGAGAATTAAATTCTGTATTGGAAAGATATTATCTTCCATTAAGTATTGAATATGTTTCTCCCATTTTATTTTTAATCATATATTTTATAGAAATGAGTTGAGAAAAGTTTAACATGCACTATTTATAATACTTTGCTGATAACAGGCAATGTTCTGAAACTAAATTTATTTTTGTTCAGTGAACATAAGTTTAGATTTTTAAAGTTGGTAGATAATTTATCTCCACTAATATTTTTTTAAGAAACTGTGACAAGATTAACATGGAATAATTTTATTTCAGATTTTTATTAATGTAGTATGTAGCTACAACTTCTTGACACTCAAGTAAAAGCTAGACTTTTACTTTGAAAAAATTTAATTGGATATTTTCCAGTGCTGTCTCATTTTAGAAATGTGTTTGCCATTCATCTGCAGAACTGTTTGACAAAGGGAATATTACCTAAAAAAAAAGTCCAGAGATAAACCTCATTTAAGGTCTACAAAAATATTTATCAAATGGAAATATTATTTTTTAAAAATTCCCTGCTAAGTACTTTTCATTAAGTAGTCTTAGAGGAGATATGATTTCTAGAACTTGGTTTCATTAATATGTACTTTGATGTAAAGAACGTATTTTGTATGTAAAATATAAAACTTGAGTATGGTTGCAAAATACACTATATTTAGGGATTCCAGAGAGCAGTTTAATGCTGAAATAACTCTAGTATGTAGTTAATATTGTGAATTAAGCTTTGCTTTTGTAATGTATGAATAAAAAAGATCACACTTTCTAATGGATCTCGATTTTTCTTTTTTAAAAACTAGGATCTAGTTTTGTTAATATTTTTTCAGTATGTCAATGTTAATTTTTTTTTTTTTTTTAAGAGAAGGTTTTATGGCTACATTGGTTTCGATTTGTAGAATGCCTTACCCATGAGAAGATCTGTCACATGAGTTACCAAAAACAAAAATGGTAACATAATTAGCATTTTGTCTCCTTCCTAATTTCTCTTTATTTAAGGTGTGACCCCCTTAAAGTGTTGTGGCACAGGAATGAGGATCCTCTGCTGCTCAATTATTCCTGTCATGTTGGGGTCCTTTAATGGACTGGAACCTGGTGATCCAGAGTCGACCGATGACAAAGTAAAGGAGAGAGAAAGAGGCTGATATTCCTTGGTTTACGCAGAAAGCCAGTAAAGCCCCTGACATGGCTCCCTCTCGATGGGGTGAAGGCGCAGAGCACCTTCTCAAGAGGGTCTTAGAAACCTGAGCAGGACAGTGAACTCAGAGAGCCTCTGTGTTCCAGCGGATCAGCCTGAAAGACGAAGAGAGAGAAAGCAAGACACAGGGACTAAAGCTCTGATGGAGCAAAGGTGTCTTATTCAACATTTTGTAGGTATTATACTCTCTTACAAGATAGCTATTTTCAGCAGAGATAACATCAAAACTTACAAGTTATCAAGGAACCATGAGGTCATGCATATGAAAGAGAGAGGGTTGTAAATAATCACTTTTACCATATGGTTCACTTTCATAAGAAGGAAGAGGGTACTTATCACCGCATAGAAAAACTAATGAAGGAAATGCCTGGATTCTGTGCCCCCTGGAGAGGCAAGCTCTTAATTCCTGAATATTCAGGAACAGAAAATTCCTGACAGCTCCAAAACAGCACACGAGAAGCCTCCTGTTAAATGCTTTCTGACAATGTCACATCTGACAAGTGACTGATTGAAGGAGTTTCTGTTATGACAAATGAACTGATTTTATTTCCTTCTCTTATTTCACTGAATATGACATTCTAGGTGTTGTTGTTGCAAATGGCCTTATTTCATTCTTAATGGCTGAGTAACATTCGAGTTGGACTATAAAGAAAGCTGAGTGCCGAAGAATTCATGGGGTTGCAGAGTCGGACACGACTGAGTGACTGAACTGAACATTCCATTGTATATATGTACCATATCTTTGTCCATTCCTCTGTCGATGGACATTTAGGTTGCTTCCATGTCTTGGCTATCATAAACAGTGCTGCAGTGAACATTCAGTTCAGTTCAGTCTCAGTTGAGTCTGACTCTTTGTCAGACTGGGCTGTAAGAAGCACAAGCTGGAATCAAGATAGCCGGGAGAAATATCAATAACCTCAGATATGCAGATGACACCACCCTTATGGCAGAAAGTGAACTAAAAAGCCTCTTGATGAAAGTAAAAGAGGAGAGTGGAAAAATTGGCTTAAAGCTCAACATTCAGAAAACTAAGATCACAGCATCTGGTCCCATCACCTCATGGCAAATAGATGGGGAAACAGTGGAAACAGTGTCAGACTTTATTTTTGGGGGCTCCAAAATCACTGCAGATGGTGATTGCAGCCATGAAATTAAGAGACGCTTACTCCTTGGAAGGAAAGTTATGACCAACCTAGACAGCATATTCAAAAGCAGACACATTGCTTTGCCAACAAAGGTCCGCCTAGTCAAGGCTATGGTTTTTCCAGTGGTTATGTATGGATGTGAGAGTTTCTTCACATATCTATGAAGAAAGCTGAGTGCTGAAGAGTTGATGCTTTTGAACTATGGTATTGAAGAAGACTCTTGAGAGTCCCTGGACTGCAAGGAGATCTAACCAGTCCATTCTAAAGGAGATCAGTCCTGAGTGTTCATTGGAAGGACTGATGTTGAAGCTGAAAGTCCAATACTTTGGCCACCTCATGCGAAGAGTTGACTCATTGGAAAAGACTGATGCTGGGAGGGATTGGGGGCTTGAGGAGAAGGGGACGACAGAGGATGAGGTGGCTGGATGGCCTCACCGACTCAACGGACATGAGTTTGAAACTCGGGGAGTTAGTGATAGACAGGGAGGCCTGGTGTGCTGCGATTCATGGGGTCACAAAGAGTCTGACGTGACTGAACTGAAGGAACCTCCATATTCTCCATAGTGGCTGTACCAATTTACGTTATCACCAACAGTGAGAATTAATATTCTCACCAATTTAAATTCTTTCCACACCCTCTCCAGCATTTCTGGTTTGTGGAGTTTTTGATGACAGCCACTCTAGCTGCTATGAGGTGGTATCTCATTGTAGTTTTGATTTGCATTTCTCTAATAACTAGCAATGTTGAACATCTTTTCATGTGCCTATTGGACATCTGTCCTCTTTGGATAAATGTCTATTCAGGTCGTCTGCCTATTTTTTGAGTGGGTTGTTTGTTTTGATGTTATTAAGTGTCAAGCTGTTTCTAAGTTTTGGAGACTTAACCCCATATCAGTCACATAATTTGCAAGTATTTTCTCCCAGTCTGTGGGTTGTCTTCATTTTATTTCCTTTGCAAAAGTTTTTGAGTTTAAGTAGGTCTCATTCGTTTATTTTTGCTTTTATTTCCATTATTCTGGGAGATGGATCAAAAATGATGTTGCTAGGATTTATGTCAGAGAGTGTTCTGCCTGTGTTTTCCTCTTAAGAGTTTTATAGTGTCCAGTTTCACATTTGGGTCTTTAATCCATTTTGAGCTTATTTTTGTATATGGAGTTAAGGAATGATCTAATTTCATTTTTTTACATGTGGTTGTCCAGTTTTCCCAGCACCATTTGTTGAAGAGGCTGTCTTTTCCAACACTGTGTAGTCCTGCCTCCTTTGTCATAGACTGACTATAGTTGCATGGGCTTATTTCTGAGTTTTCTATCCTGTTCCATTGATCTATGGAAAAGGCAATGGCACCCCACTCCAGTACTCTTGCCTGGAAAATCCCATGGACGGAGGAGCCTGGTAGGTCGTGAAGAGTCGGACATGACTGAGCGACTTGACTTTCACTTTTCACTTTCATGCATTGGAGAAGGAAATGGCAACCCATTCTAGTATTCTTGCCTAGAGAATCCCAGGGATGGGGGAGCCTGGTGGGCTGCCGTCTGTGGGGTCACACAGAGTCGGACACGACTGAAGCAACTTAGCAGCCAGTACCATACTGTTTTGATGACTAGCTTTGTAGTATAGTCTGACATCAGGGAGCCTGATTCCACCAACTCTGTTTTCTTTTTCTCCCTCTCCAGGATTGCTTTGGCTATTCAGGGTCTTTTGTGTCTCCATACAAATTTTGAGATTTTCTGTTCTAGTTCTGTGAAAAATGCCATTGGTAATTTGACAGGGATTGCATTGAATCTGTAGATTGCCTTAAGTAGTATAGTTATTTTGACAATACTGATTCCTAAGGTCCATCTAGTCAAGGCTATGGTTTTTTCAGTAGTCATGTATGGATGTGAGAGCTGGACCATGAAGAATGCTGAGCACCAAAGAATTGATGCTTCTGAACTGTGGTGTTGGAGAAGACTTGAGAGTCCCTTGGACTGCAAGGAGATCCAACCAGTCCATTCTGAAGGAGATCAGCCCTGGGATTTCGTTGGAAGGAATGATGCTAAAGCTGCAACTCCAGTACTTTGGCTACCTCATGCGAAGAGTTGACTCATTGGAAAAGACTCTGATGCTGGGAGGGCTTGGGGGCAGGAAGAGAAGGGGACGACCGAGGATGAGATGGCTGGATGGCATCACTGACTCGATGGACGTGAGTCTGAGTGAACTCCGGGAGTTGGTGATGGACAGGGAGGCCTGGTATGCTGCGATTCATGGGGTCGCAAAGAGTCGGACACGACTGAGTGACTGCACTGAACTGAACTGAACTGAATCCACAAACATGGTATATCTTTCCTTCTGTTTATGTCCTCTGATTTCTTTCATCAGCATCTTATAGTTTTCAAACTAAAGGTCTTTTGTCTCCTTAGTGAAGTGAAGTGAAGTTGCTCAGTCGTGTCCAACTCTTTGCAACCCCATGGACTGTAGCCTACCGTGCTCCATGGGATTTTCCAGGCAAGAGTACTGGAGTGGGTTGCCATTTCCTTCTCCAGGGGATCTTCCCGACCCAAGGATCGAACCCGGGTCTCTTGCATTGTAGGCAGATGCTTTACCATCTGCACCACCAGTGTCCTTAGGTAGGTTTATTCCTAGGTATGTTATTCTTTTTGATGCAATGGTAAATGGAATTGCTTCTTGAATTTCTCTTTCTGATCTTCTGTTGTTTGTTAGTGTGTAGAGATGCAACAGATTTCATGTGTTAATTTTGTAACCTGCAACTTTACCAAATTCACTGATGAGCTCTAGTAGTTTTCTGGTAGCATCTTTAGGATCTTTTATGTACAGAACCACCTGACCTGCCTCTTGAGAAACCTATATGCAGGTCAGGAAGCAACAGGTAGAACTGGACATGGAACAACAGACTGGTTCCATCCAAACAGGAAAAGGAGTATGTCAAGGCTGTATATTGTCACCCTGCTTATTTAACTTATATGCAGAGTACATCATGAGAAATGCTGGGCTGGAGGAAGCACAAGCTGGAATCAAGATTGCTGGGAGATATATCAATAACCTCAGATATGCAGATGACAACACCCTTATGGCAGAAAGTGAAGAGGAACTAAAAAGCCTTGATGAAAGTGAAAGAGGAGAATGAAAAAGTTGGCTTAAAGCTCAACATTCAGAAAACTAACATCATGGCATCTGGTCCCATCACTTCATGGGAAATAGATGGGGAATCAGTAGAAACAGTGTCAGACTTTATTTTGGGGGGCTCCAAAATCACTGCAGATGGTGATTGCAGCCATGAAATTAAAAGATGCTTACTTCTTGGAAGGAAAGTTATGACCAACCTAGATAGCATATTCAAAAGCAGAGACATTACTTTGCCAACAACGGTCCATCTAGTCAAGGCTATGGTTTTTCCAGTGGTCATGTATAGATGTGAGAGTTGGACTGTGAAGAAAGCTGAGCGCTGAAGAATTGATGCTTTTGAACTGTGGTGTTGGAGAAGATTCTTGAGAGTCCCTTGGACTGCAGGGAGATCCAACCAGTCCATTCTAAAGGAGATCAGTCCTGGGTGTTCTTTGGAAGGACTGATGCTGAAGCTGAAACTCCAGCACTTTGGCCACCTCATGCAAAGAGTTGACTCATTGGAAAGACTCTGATGCTGGGAGGGATTGGGGGCAGGAAGAGAAGGGGATGACAGAGGATGAGATGGCTGGATGGCATCATAGACTCAATGGACGTGAGTTTGAATGAACTCCGAGAGTTGGTGATGGACAGGGAGGCTTGGCGTGCTGCAATTCATGGGATCGCAAAGAGTTGGACACGACTGAACTGACTGAACTGATGTACAGAATCACACTACCTGTAAACAGTGACAGTTGAACTCACTTTCCAATTTGGAGTCCCATTACTTCTTTTTCTTCTCTGATTATTGTAGCTAGGTCTTCCAAAATTATGTTGAAGAAAACAGATGAGAGTGGACATCCTTGTCTTGTTCCTGATCTTAGAGGGAATGTTTTTCGCCACTGAGCATGATGCTAGCTATAGGTTTGTCATAAGGCCTTTCTCATGTTGAGGAATGTACCCTCTATATCCACTTTTTGGAGAGTTTTTATCATAAATGGGTGCTGAATTTTGTCAAAAAACTTTTTCTGTATATATTGAGATGACCATATGGTTTATATTTAGTTTGTTGATATGATGTATCACAATGATTGATTTGCAGATGCTGAAGAATCCTTGCATCCCTGGGATGAGTCCCAGGGATTCACCACTTGATCATGGTGTATGAACTTTTTAATGTATTGTTGGATATGGATTGCGAGTATTTTGTTGATGATTTTGAATCTATGTTCATCAGTGATATTGGCCTGTAATTTTCTCTTTTTGTGATATCTTTGTCTGGTTTTGATATCAGGGTGGTGGTGGCCTCATAAAATGGGTTGGGAAGTTTTCTTCCCTCTGTGACTTTTTGGAACAGTTTCAGAAGGATAGATGTTAACTCTTCTCTTGAAAAAATTTGCCTGTGAAGCCATCAGGCCCTGGACTTTTGTCTGCTGGGAGGTTTTTAATCATGGTTTGAATTTCAGTGCTTGTGGTTGGTCTGTTCAAATTTTCTATTTCTTCCTGGTTCAGTCTAAGGAGACTGTACCTTTCTAAGAATTTGTCCAAAGAATGGACTGATTTTTTTTTTTTTAAATAGGTCTTTCAGTTCAGTTCAGTCACTCAGTCGTGTCCGACTCTTTGCGACCCCATGAACCGCAGCACGCCAGGCCTCCCTTTCCATCACCAACTCCTGCAGTCCACCCAAACCCATGTCCATCGACTCGGTGATGCCATCCAACCATCTCATCCTCCGTTTTCCCCTCCTCCTCCTGCCCTCAATCTTTCCCAGCATCAGGGTCTTTTCAAATGAGTCAGCTCTTTGCATCAGGTGGCCAAAGTATTGGAGCTTCAGCTTCAACATCAGTCCTTCCAATGAACACCTGGGACTGATCTCCTTTAGGATGGACTGGTTGGATCTCCTTGCAGTCCAAGGGACTCTCAAGAATCTTCTCCAACACCACACTTCAAAAGCATCAATTCTTCAGTGCTCAGCTTTCTTCATAGTCCAACTCTCACATCCATACATAACCACTGGAAAAACCATAGCCTTGACTAGACAGAGCTTTGTTGGCAAAGTAATGTCTCTGCTTTTGAATATGCTGTCTAGGTTGGTCATAACTTTCCTTCCAAGGAGTAAGCGTCTTTTAATTTCACGGCTGGAACCACCATCTGCAGTGATTTTGGAGACCAAAAAAATAAAGTCAGCCACTGTTTCCACTGTTTCCCCATCTATTTCCATGAAGTGGTTGATGAGACTGGATGCCATGATCTTCGTTTTCTGAATGTTGAGCTTTAAGCCAACTTTTTCACTCTCCTCTTTTACTTTCATCAAGAGGCTCTTTAGTTCCTCTTCACTTTCTGCCATAAGGGTGTTGTCATCTGCATATCTCAGGTTATTGATATTTCTCCCAGCAATCTTGATTCCAGCTTGTGCTTCCTCCAGCCCAGCGTTTCTCATGATGTACTCTGCATAGAAGTTAAATAAGCAGGGTGACAATATACAGCCTTGACGTACTCCTTTTCCTATTTGGAACCAGTCTGTTGTTCCATGTCCAGTTCTAACTGTTGCTTCCTAACGTGCATACAGGTTAAGAGGCAAGTCAGGTGGTCTGGTATGCCAATCTCTTTTAGAATTTTCCACAGTTTATTGTGATCCACACAGTCAAAGGCTTTGGCATAGTCAATAAAGCAGAAATAGATGTTTTTCTGGAACTCTCTTGCTTTTTCAATGATCCAACGGATGTTGGCAATTTGATCTCTGGTTCCTCTGCCTTTTCTAAAACCAGCTTGAACATCTAGAAGTTCATGGCTCACGTATTGCTGAAGCCTGGCTTGGAGAATTTTAAGCATTACTTTACTAGCGTGTGAGATGAGTGCAATTGTGAGGCAGTTTGAGCATTCTTTGGCATTGTCTTTCTTTGGGATTGGAATGAAAACTAACCTTTTCCAGTCCTGTGGCCAGTGCTGAGTTTTCCATATTTGCTGGCATATTGAGTGTGGCACTTTCACATTGTCATCTTTCAGGATTTTAAACACCTCAACTGGGATTCCATTACCTCCACTAGCTTTGTTCGTAGTGATGCTTCCTAAGGCCCCCTTGACTTCACATGCCAGGATGTCTGGCTCTAGGTAAATGATCACAGCTTCATGATTATCTGGGTCATGAAGATCTTTTTTGTACAGTTCTTCTGTGTATTCTTGCCACCTCTTCTTAATATCTTCTGCTTCTGTTAGGTCCATAGCATTTCTGTCCTTTATTGTGCCCATCTTTGCATGAAATGTTCCCTTGTTATCTCTGATTTTCTTGAAGTGATCTCTAGTCTTTCCCATTCTGTTGTTTTCCTCTATTTTTTTTGCATTGATTGCTGAGGAAGGCTTTCTTATCTCTCCTTGCTATTCTTTGGAACTCTGCATTAGGCAATTCACATTATTAGACTAGAACACATCCAGTAATACATAATTGTTTTAAATTAGTTTGCAAAATCATAACCAAACTAGATATTTGATTGAAGATTCAGAAGTTTTAATGCTGCTTTGAAAAATACTTCCTTACAATGTTATCTTTCTCATAGTGGAAAAAAGAAACAACATCTGATAAGTCAATGGTTTGTTGAAAGCACAGGTATTTTTTGTTTCCTTGTCTTAGGTCTTCCAAAAACTCTGCTTTGAGTTTGTTAAGTTCTTCTGCCAAAAGCTTCAAGTTGTACGGAAGCATCTGTTCATCTAAAATAAAGATACTCAAAATTATTTGGGTAGAGTAAATTTAGCTGGACTGATGACACTAGGAAATTAATTTGATTACTTCAGATAAACCAATCAGATCCTTCTACAAATAATAATTGAGCTGGTATAATGTACGTGTAGATAAAGGTCACCTTAATGCAATACAAGCAAATCATTTCAATAACTTGCTATGAAATGTGTGAGCAGAAAAGGCTTTTTGTTGCCAAATCAAGTTGACTTACAATCTTATTGGATTAACAGGTAGGAAGGCCAAAAAGCAGAACTAGAAAATGACAGTTGGGTTTGAAGCTCATATGCCTAGAATAGTCGTCCAATAGAGTTTCCTCCAATGATGGAAATGTTCTATGTCTGCCCTTCAGTCCAGCAGCCACGAGCCATGTGGGTGGTGTGACTGAGAACTGATTTTTTTGTTGTTGTTGAACAGCTTTATGGAGGTAAAATTAACATTACAGCTTACCATTTAAACTACAATTCAGTATTTTTAGTATATTCACAGATATAAGCAGCAATGATAACAGTCAATCTTAAAAAACATTTTTACCATCTGTGATAGCTAATATACCCTCCTGCCCCATCCCCCCTCTCTCTGCCCTCAATCCCTAAGCAACCAGTAATCTACCTCGTGTTTCCAGACTTCCCCATGCTGGACATTTCACATGACTGGACTCATACTATGTGACCTTTTGTGACTGGCTTCTAGCACTTTACATAATGTTTTCAAGGTCCATCCATGTTGTAGTATTTTCTTGCTTTTTATGGTTGAATAATTCATTTTATGGATAGATGGACATATCCATATGTTTGTCAGCTGATGGACATTTGGGTTACTTCTACCTTTTGGCTGTTAGTAATAATGATGCTATAAGCACTTGTGTACGGATTTTTACATGAATTTTTATATGTTTTCATTTCTAGGTCCCATGGTAACTACATTTAATCTTCTGAGGAGCTGCTAGGCTGTTTTCCAAAGCAGCTGCAGAGTTTTACATTGCCACCAGTGGTGTCCATGGATTCTGAGTTCTCCATATCCTCACTAAAACTTGGACTTTTAGATTCTAGCTGGCCGAGTGAGTGTGCAGTGGTATCTCACTGTGGTTTTGATCTGTATTTCCCTGATAGCTAATAATGCCAGGAGTGTTTCCATGCAGTTACTGGCCATCTGTATATTTTCCCTAAAGAAATTTCTACTCAGATTCTTTGCCCATTTAAAAAATAGGGTTATTTGTCTTTATTATTGAGTTGTGAGAGTCCTTTATATATTTTGGGTATAAGTCCCTTATGAGATTTGATTTGCAAATATTTTCTCCCATTTTGTGGATTTTCCTTTTACTTCTTGATGGAAAGAGAACCAAATTATTTAATTTTATTTAAGCAGAGTTCCAGAAGCTAGCCATCTCCTTCACCAAGAGGGAAAAAAAAATTTTTTTTAATAGGAAGAGAGTTGAGAGTAATTTGGGTATAACCCTAGTCCCCCTTGACTTTATGTTGTTGTTTAGTTGCTAAGTCATGTCCAATTCTTTGCCACCCCATGAATAATAGCATGCCGGGCTTCCCTGTCCTTCACTATCTCCTGGAGCTTGCTCAAACTCATGTCCATTGAGTCGGTGATGCCATCCAACCATCTCATCTTCTGCCCCCTTCTCCTGCCTTCAATCTTTCCCAGCATCAGGGTCTTTTCCAAGGAGTCAGTTCTTCGCATCAGGTGGCCAAAGGATTGGAGTTTCAGCTTCAGCATCAGTCCTTCCAATGAATAGTCAAGACTGATTTCCTTTAGGATGGACTGGTTGGATCTTCTTGCAGTACAAGGGACTCTCAAGAGTCTTCTCCAGCACCACAATTCAAAAGCATCAGTTCTTTGGCACTCAGCCTTCTTTATGGTCCAACTGTCATATCCATCCTGGAAAATTGCATGGACGGAGGAGCCTGGTAGGCTGTAGTCCATGGGGTCGCTGAGGGTCGGACAGAACTGAGCGACTTCACTTTCACTTTTCACTTTCATGCATTGGAGAAGGAAATGGCAACCCACTCCAGTGTTCTTGCCTGGAGAGTCCCAGGGACGGGGGAGCCTGGTGGGCTGCCGTCTATGGGGTCGCACAGAGTCGGACACGACTGAAGCGACTTAGCAGTAGCAGCAGTATCATATCCATACATGACTACTGGAAAAACTATAGTTTTGACTATATGGACCTTTGTCAGCAAAGTGATGTCTCTGCTTTTTCATACATTGTCTAAGTTTGTCATAGCTTTCCTTCCAAGGAGTGTCTTTTAATTTCATGGCTGCAGTCACCATCTTCAGTGATTTTGGAACCCACGAAAATAAAATCCATCACTGCTTCCACTTTTTCCCCTTCTATCTGCCATGAAGTGATGTCACAGTCCTAACTCATTTTACGGACAAAGGCAAACGGCTGAAAACTTCTACTACAACTATTCTTGTTTTCTTTCTGACATAAGACCATTTTTGTTCCAGCTCTTTTCCAAACTTTGTATTATAACTCATACCTGGGTTGCATGTTGCAACCAGTGTTTTTCTAAGATGCAATCAAATAGACCACAGTAGAGTTCATTAAACATGGGAGCGTTTTGTGAAACTTGTTTCTATGCAGGAGTATGTTCACGTTAAGGGGCTACACACACTAGGTTACAGTATTAAAATTGAGTTATGGATCAGGGTTAAAAAAAGAAGTCTGAAAAACATAATATAGTTAGCATACTGTTTCTTTTTCCAATGTCCTAAGTTTTTCTAAAGGTATTAATAGTAAATGTTGGCGATGTGCGGGAGCATAACAGAAAGCATAGACTAGAATCAGACTTAACTCTGAGCCCCAAGCTGCCCAAGTATATAGCCACTGTTCAGTGTAGCCTTGAGCAGGTATTCTTATCCTCTCAGACCCTCCATTTACCATTTGTAAAATTACACTTCCCTGATAGGATTCTGAAGACTAGAAATAATATATAAGGCTCTTGGCATATAAAAGGAGTTCAAGAAATATTAAGCTGCTGTTATTTTTTTTTTAAATCAAGGGTGATAGTAAAGAGTTCAATATTTAAAACCTAAAGGAATAATTTTCCAAACTGTAATTACCACATATTTCATCTAAGTTCAGACTGACAGTGCACTGAGCTTGTTCAGATGCCATGCTGATTTTCCAACTGGCCCTGACTACATCTCCCCATCCCTTACTTCACTCTGGACTCAATGGCTTCTTTTGTATTCTAGAATATACCAGCTTTACCTGGTACAGGTAAAGTAGCTTTTGGCACTACTTGAAATGATACTCCAGGCATCAGTATGGCTTGCTATTTCCTTTCATTTGCATCTCTGCTTAAATGTCATTTCCTCTGAGGAGTCTCCATGATTACTCTTTTAAAAATATATCCTCCCATCACTACACTGTCTTGCCCTACTTTATTTTTCTTCAGAGCGCTGGCATATATTCATATATTTCTTTTGTGTGTGTGTCTCCTGAGTATGACATTCTGTTCCCTCCAAATGTTCCAATATCTAGAATAAAGCCTAGTACAGAGTAGCCACTTGATAAAAACCTACTGGATAGATGAAAAGCCTGATTCCAGGGGTTGAAGTTTAACACAACAGAGTTGCATATTTAAACTGAAAACATGATGTAAACATCACAAATGAAAGTACATGAAGTACTCGTGTCCAGGGAACAAGAGGAGCAGGAGAGAATAGTCTCAATTGAATAGAATCTTAAACTCAGCATACCTTTGGCTTCCTTCATTGTCTGAGAGACAATTCTTCGGAGGGTCTGATCAGCTTGATGAAGAATGTTAGTTGAACAGATAAGTCTGTCTGTTTCCTAGGTAATAAGACATTGTTATTGGGACAGTTACCTAGTTGTATAAAAGAAATGACTAAATTGTAGGTTATACACAGGTGAAGAGACTGAAAGAAAAGAAAAAGTAGCTTTTCTCTTCCAGGCATTCTCCTTTAGTGAAAGTGTTATTCGCTCAGTCATGTTCGATTCTTTGTGACCCCATGGACTATAGCCCACCTGGCTCCTCTGTCCACGGGATTTCCCAGCCAAGAATACTGGAGTGGGTGGCCATTCCCGTCTCCAGGGGATCTTCCAACCCAGGGATCGAATCCAGGTCTCCTGCATTGCAGGCAGATTCTTTGCCATCTGAGCCACCAGGGAAGCCCCCTTCTTCTCTAGGAGAGGGTCTAAATGAAATACATCAAGGTGTAAACTGGATTCCATGTAGGCAGTATGCTGGTTAATGTCTAAGAATAGGCTTTCAAAGAAACAAACCCATCTATATTGTTTTGTCTATTTAGAATGGGAAAGATTCTCTATTCAAGAAAATTATAGAGATACCAAGGGAACATAGCATGCAAAGATGGGAACAATAAAGGACAGGAAAGGTATGGACCTAACAAAAGCAGAAGATATTAAGAAGAGGTGGCAAGAATAGACAGAAGAACTATACAAAAAAGATCTTAATGACTCAGATAACCACGATGGTGTGATCACTCACCTAAAGCCAGACATCTTGGAGTGAGGAATCAAGTGGGCCTTAGGAAGCATCAACAAGCAAAGCTAGTGGAGGTGATGGAATTCCAGATGACCTATTTCAAATCCTAAAAGATGATGCTGTTGAAGTGCTGCACTCAATATGCGAGCAAATTTGGAAAACTCAGCAGTGGTCACAGGACTGGAAAAGGTCAGTTTTCATTCGAATCCCCAGAAAGGGCAGTGCCAAAGAATGCTCAAACTACCACACAGTTGCACTCATTTCACATGCTGGCAAAGTAAAGCTAAAAATTCTCCAAGCTAGGCTTCAACAGCAGGTAAACTAAGAACTCCCAGATGTTCAAGATGGATTTAGAAAAGGCAGAGGAACCAGGGATCAAATTGCCAACATCCACTGGATCATAGAAAAAGCAAGAGAATTCCAGAAAAACATCTACTCCTGCTTTGTTGACTATGATAAAGACTTTGACTGTGTCGATCAAAACAAACTGTGGAAAATTCTTCAAGAGGTGGGAATACCAGACCACCTGACCTGCCTCCTGATAAATCTGTATGCAGGTCAAGAAGCAACAGTTAGAACGGGACATGGAACAATAGACTGGTTTCAAATTGGGAAAGGAGTACATCAAGGCTCTATATTGTCACCTGCTTATTTAACTTATATGCAGAGTACATCTAGTGAAATGTTGGGCTAGATGAAGTACTAGCTAGAATCAAGACTGCAGGGAGAAATATCAATAACCTCATATGCAGATGACACCACCCTTATGGCAAAAAGTGAAGAGGAACTAAAAAGCCTCTTGATGAAGGTGAGAGAGGAGAGTGAAAAAGCTGGCTTAGAACTCAATTCAAAACATTAAAATCATGCCATCTGGTCCCAATTACTTCATGGCAAATAGATGGGGGAAACAATGGAAACAGTGACAGACTTTATTTTCTTGGGCTTCAAAATGACTGCAGATGGTAACTGCAGCCATGAAATTAAAAGACACTTGCTCCTTGGAAGAAAAGCTATGACAAACCTAAACAGCATATTAAAAAACATAGACATTACTTTTCCAACAAAGGTTCGTTTAGTCAAAGCTATGGTTTTTCTAGTAGTCGTGTATAGATATGAGAGTTGGACCATAAAGAAGGCTAAGCACTGAAAGATTGATGGTTTTGAATTATGGTGCTGGATAAGACTCTTGAGAGTCCTTTGGACTGCAAGTATATCAAACTAATCAATCCTAAAGGAAATCAGTCCTGAATATTCATTGGAAGGACTGATGCTGAAGCTGGAGCTCCAATACTTTGGTCACCTGATGCAAGGAGGTGACTCATTGGAAAAGACCCTGATGCTGGGGAAGACTGAAGGTGGGAGGAGAAGGGGACAACAGAGGATGAGATGGTCGGATGGCATCACTGACTCAAAGGACATGAGTTTGAGCAAGCTCTGGGAGATGGTGAAGGACAGGGCAGCCTGGTGTGCTGCAGTCCCTGAGGTCGCAAAGAGTCAGACACGACTGAGTGATTGAAAGACAACAACAATGGTGTAAATATTCCCATCCATGCCCACTTCAAACTACCAGTGTAACATCAGCAGGCTCCAACGTTTCTGAAAATTTAACAGCTGCCTTTGAGCAAGCAGCACAGGTTGCCTCCAGAGCACCGCTGCACCCAGGTGTCAGGGGCTGGATGCTGGTGAGACGCTGGGGCAGGGACAGAGATCATCTTCCACACATTACTCATACTTCACGCTCAGCACCAAAAGCTCTTCCTACAGAAGATCCTTCTTCCCAGAGAAAGTTCCTTCTCATTTATGCTAAATCTCAACTGGAAGACTTACTTTTTGTTCCAAATTCTCCTCCACGTATTTTATTGGATTTTCCAAAGCAGTAATCAACAAATCAGTCATCTTCAGCCTGTAAGAGGAGGTAGGATTAAATAAATTCTTATATCAAACATCTGTTTTTAAAAGAACTTGTGTTTTTGAGCATTAAGCAGAATTCTAGAGGAATAAAAGTGGTATATCCAAAATTCTCAACAGAAGGGGAAAAGCAAAGTGATTTGGAAGCTACCTTCTACTTGCAAAATTCAAATGTAGAACTTCAAGAGGCCCCCCCAAAATCCCTCCTGTAAAAAATACTAATTTCCCAAGACCCCTATTAATAAGCTTTGAAAAGGCACTCTCTTTTCTCTCATTAAGTGCTGATCTTTAGGCACCTACAACTCTATATTCCCCAGAGAAGCATGCTTAGTCTTTATTTCCTGGCTTCTACTCATTTGTGTGTGTGTGTGTGTGTGTGTGTGTGTGTGTGTCTGTATGTGAGCTCAGCTGTCATGCCCAACTCTTTGTGACTCTATGGACTCTAACCCACCAGGGTCCTCTGTCCATGGGATTCTCCAGGCAAGAATCCTGGAGTCGGCTACCAATTCCTCCTCCAGGGGATCTTCCCAACCCAGGGATGAAACCTGAAGTCCCTGCACTGCAGGTGGATTCTTTAGTGCTGAACCGCCAGTTAGTAGTTGTAGTATTTCACAGAAGCCTGGGAAAGGCATATTTGTCATATCATCTTTCAACTTCCAATAGAAGGCCACCAGATTTTAGACAACTCCTTCACAGCTATGCTGGGACTATTTTAGACCAGGTTTGTTTGTTTTTGTTTTTTTTTCTCCCTGGTTTAGTTTTCTTTTTTAAATTATATATTTATTTATTTGGATGCACAGGGTCTTAGCTGTGGAATGTGGGATCTCTTTAGCTGTGGTATGTGGGATCTAGTTCCCGGACCAGGCATTGAATCTGGGTCCCCTGCTTTGGGAGTACAGAAGCTTAGGCACTGGACCATCAGGGAAGTCCCTGGACCACGTTCTTAAGACTCAAGACACACCTGCAGATTCTGCTCAGGGTTGGCCCTGGCATTGGCAAAGCTCACACTCCTTCCTACTTCTAGTAGGAACTAGCCCCAGAGCAGTGATGATGACCTTGGGTTGCTCTCATGGGATATCTAAATATCTCAACCAGCCATTCATTTCCGAAGGAAAACATTTTCAGTATTCCAGAAACACAAGCCACCAATCAACTATGTGTTCGCCTGCTCAAAGTTTCAAGATATTATGGGAAGTTAAAATTAGAAATCTCAGCCATAGCTTATTTCATTAACCCTATGAACAATACTTAAATCCAATTTTGAATGTTTTTAGAATGTTCAGTTCAGTTCAGTCACTCAGTCATGTCTGACTCTTTGCAACCCCATGAATCGCAGCACACCAGGCCTCCCTTTCCATCACCAACTCCCAGAGTTCACTCAGACTCACGTCCATCGAGTCCGTGATGCCATCCAGCCATCTCATCCTCTGTCGTCCCCTTCTCCTCCTGCCCCCAATCCCTCCCAGCATCAGAGTCTTTTCCAATGAGTCAACTCTTCGCATGAGGTGGCCAAAGTACTGGAGTTTCAGCTTTTAGCATCATTCCTTCCAAAGAAATCCCAGGGTTGATCTCCTTCAGAATGGACTGGTTGGATCTCCCTGCAGTCCAAGGGACTCTCAAGAGTCTTCTCCAACACCACAGTTCAGCGCTCAGCCTTCTTCACAGTCCAACTCTCACATCCATACATGACTACTGGAAAAACCATAGCCTTGACTAGACGGACCTTAGTCGGCAAAGTAGTGTCTCTGCTTTTGAATATACTATCTAGGTTGCTCATAACTTTTCTTCCAAGGAGTATTACAAAATGCATGGAAACTGTATCTTGGGAACTAAACATTTTGAAGACTGAGTTTAAGAAAAAGATTTATATGATTGGAAGAGACTACAGAGTACAGAGTTTAAAACAGCGTTTTAAAAATTGTTGATCGCATATGGACAACAGTGAGGCGGGAACTAAGGGACCGTGGGGGACATACCTCTAGAGTTGCGTTGTTCCTGCAGCACCCACAGGCCACATGCAGCCAGTCAAGTTTAAAGTGATCAAAATAACATTTAAAATTTAGGTCATGGTATTTCCCTGGTGGTCCAGTGTTTAAGAATCTACCTGCCAATACAGGACCCATGGGTTGGATCCCTGGTCTGGGAAGATCCCACATGCCTCAGAGCAACTAAGCCTGTGGGCCACAACTACTTAGGCTGTGCTCTAGAGCCTGTGGTCCACAACAAGAGAACCTACCAAAAGGAGAATCCCATGCACAGTGACTAGAGAACAGCTCTACTTTCTGCAACTAGAGAGAGAGCTCACATGCAGCAAAGACGACCCAGAGCAGCCAAATAAAATTCAGGTCATAACTTGCACTGGTTTTACGTCTAGTGCTTGATGGTCAGTTGCACATGGCTAGCAGCTACTGAAGTGACTTAGCAGCAGCAGCTACCATACCAGGCAAGACAAATACAGAACAGTCCCATCATCGGTGAAATTTCTATCAGAAATGTTGTAAACTAGAACTCTAGAACTCTCGAGACCTATTTCAATAATCAAATGCATTAGAGAGCATAGCCACAAGCCTCACACCTACACAAGCAGTGTAACAGAGTGAGATTTAAGGCGCAACCAGGATTCAGTTCCATTCCTTTTCTCTGTACAAGAAAACTACAGGGGGGACTTCCCTGGTGGTCCAATGGTTAAGACTTTGCGCTCCCAGTGAAGAGGATGTGGGTTTGATCCCTGCTCATGGAACTAAGATCCCACAAGCCTCGTGGTGCAGCCAAAAAAATAAATTAAAAGTTTTTTAAAAAACTGACAAAGAAAATAAAACTGCTGGGCAATCTAGAATACACTACTTCAGCAAGAGTATCAGAGAGGTACCCTACTCTGAACTCCCTGCCCTGATCCCTGGGAAACTGTATAACTTTAACAAGAGGACATATTTGCAAAACAAACCTGGATTCACCTCTCAGGTGTAACTGACATCCTCAGTGACTCTGGGCAAGCTAAACTTCCTCACTGGGTTTTCTCTTCTACACAAATGGGAAGAAATAATCTCTTTCCAAGGCTTGTGTGAAGAGCAATCAAATGGATACAGAAGTATGCAGCCCAGGGCCTGGCTCAGCGAGGCACCTGGTGAAAAGACACCTTTGAGTGGGCTACCTGGCCTCTGAAGCACATGCTGGACTCTGAATTGCGAGGCTGTGGTGTTCCCAAGCATTTTTCTCGGGGTTGGGCTTTTCTATTTTGTTTCCCATCTGGTGGATGGTCTTGGCAGGCAGTGGTCGTGGTCTCTGGGCATTCCTCTGTAGACAGGTCTCGAGAGCACAATCTAAAAAGAGCTGGCAAAAGCCTAATGAATCTGAAAATAATTCAAAAACCACAAAATTAGTCAGGCAGTATTTTTCCAAAATGTGAACTAAACGTATTTATGTAAGTTATCCCATCTGCAGAAGGAAAGACCATTCACAGTACTGAACGGGTAGCTTTGAAAATGAAGTAAATCCATATAAACCTCCTAATCCACTTAAGTTCTCACTAAAAACCATTTTTAAAGTCTTCACTGAATTTGTGACAGTGTTGCTTCTGTTTTATGTTTTGGTTTATTGGCCACAAGGCAAGTGGGATATCAGCTCCCTGACCAGGGATCAAACCCTCACCCTTTACACTGGAAGGTGAAGTCTTAACCACTGGATCACTAGGGAAGTCCCAACACTAGAAAATTTGATATATGAATAAATATCCTTGTGTGTGAGAAAGAAACAATGTGTTAATTACATTTCCGAGCCAGCTGATAGACTTCGTATCTCATACTTTGATAGTAAAAGTTGTCATCTAAAATCAAAAGCAGAGGTCTAGACACAGCAGTCTTCGTTAAGGGGTAGAGAGACTGGGCCTCAACAGCTGCAGAAGATATCAGATCTTGATCCTTCAAGCAGGTTATAAAATCCTCCCACATGGCTTCAGTCCTGCTGGCTGGGGCAGACATCTGACACCCGTTAATGACAGCCAGCAAGAAGTGTTCAAGGTACTTCAACAGTTCCTGGCGAAGCAATTTCCATTGGGATGGCTGCAAAATACCAGAGAATTGAAAATTATATTAGGCTTTGGCCAGTACTGTGGTCACGCCTCAACACCCCCCTGGTCCATATGATAATTTCTGAACCATTTGGAGGTCTCTAGTCTCAGTTTGCTTTCTTATTCTCATGTCCTCATATATGCTATTCCCTCTACTGAAAAACTAGTCAGCGATATTAGCTCTCTGTGAATTCCTTTCAGACTCAACCATGCAGAAGGCATGCAGACCCTCCCTCGCCTACCATGACACCTGTATACACTGAGTCTCCACTCTAAGAGGGTTTACACTGTTTAAGCAACTCCATGTCCCTGCTAGATCAATAGTCTGCTGTATACCCAGCCTTCAGCAGAGGGTTTGACACCTAACAGATGCTCCAGAAATGTTTATGAAATGACTGAATAAGTGAGTAAATGAAAGAATGAAAAGTTGTTACCATCCAGGAGAAAGAAGGAACCGAAACGAATATCCTGCCAAAATAAAAACAGTCTGGCTAAGATATAGCAATGCCCATGTGCCCTTGAAATAAGAAAAGTTTAAGACAGAAAGAGGATCAGCTGAAAAGTCTCTGGGTCCAGATGAAAGGACCTCAGGCTAACAATAGAAATGGAATGGGATAGGGAAAGATAGAGTAAGCAGATTGAGGGGAAGAGAATAAATAGCTTGGAAACACAAGTAACCTTGCTGCTGCTGCTCAAGGGCTCTGGAGAGCACTGACTCAGTTATGAGGTCAAGGCTGGAGGGAAAACACAAGGACGGGAGATGAGGATCCCTCTCCTGTCTGTCCACGCCCCATCACATCACTGAGACTACAGCACACAAAACTAATATTGGTTTGGCCAAAAAGTTCGTTCGGATTTTTCCATGCCCTCTTACAGAAAAACCCAAACGAATTTTTTGGCCAACCCAACATATCAGTGAAATCCACTGAAAAGAAAACAGCAACACAGATCACTTCCTAAAATGTGAGATATCCTAATCATGGTAACAAGATGAGCCCCGGGGGGGCTCCCTTGTAGGGGGAGAGTGGAAAACATACAGTAAGAAAACAGAGGGAAAACCACAGCAAATACAATCTCTATTGACAAGTTCCAGCTTCCTCAAGAGTGGTGAACTACTATTACCTAAGTAAATCCACTGTTACTACAGGACTGATACCATATTTACCTCACAATTAACCAAGAATGGGGAAATATATAACTTTGCTGGTGAAGTCCAAAATTTTTCACATGCCAAATGTACTGTATTTTTGCAAATATACTCACAGACTGAAATCACACTATATTTGCATTTTATTTATGCAAACATCTACATTCAGCACTAAACAACAAAACTACTTTAAAATTTCAGAATATGTCACAGTATTTTCTCTAGAGTTAACATGAGATGAGTGCCGTCAATCTACTGTTCCCCCCAAAGTCTCTGTTTTCATATGTTTCTCAAAGGGATGCATCTCATCGCGCTGAGGGTGATCTGAGGGCTAAAAGCTGAGTATGTACTTGGTACCCAGACACAAGCCTATTACTTCATCTGGTGGTCAACTAAGAAACCAACATCTCTTCCTATTCTGGCAGTGGCACGTTTACACCGATTACAAGTGAAGATCAAGCTTCAGAGGCCGAATTCTTCATTTGTACAGACTGGACTTTCACAGGAGGCACCCTAGTAAGTACCTTGTTACTTGTAATTTTGTATTCTTCTTCTTTAAAAGGGTTTCCCTCAAATTGCTTAACTTAAAGCCCCATAAAACCTGGATTTTCCTGGCTGATTGTTAAATTGGCTGTGTTGGAATTTTTGAGAGCGTCTGTCCCTCTTTACAGAACAACCTTCCCAAAGGATGTTCAGGAGGGTATCTGACAATGGGAGATTTCCACCTTGCACGCTAACTTCAGAATCTAACCCTATACCTGTGGCTGTTTGTACCTGTCATATTCATAGTCAACTTATTCTGTGCAAACCAGCTCAGTTTCCTCGAAGCCCCGTCTCTCCTGCATCAGGGATCCTTCTCCCACACCAGGCATTATCCAGTACACCTATGGTGCCATCCAACCATCTCATCCTCTGTCGTCCCCTTCTTCTGCAGCCTTCAATCTTTCCCAGCATCAGGGTCTCCTCCAATAATACATTTCCTTTGGCTGTTGAAGGCGGGAGAAGGGGACGACAGAGGATGAGATGGTTGGATGGCATCACCGACTCAATGGACGTGAGCCTGAGTAAACTTCGGGAGTTGGTGATGGACAGGCAGGTCTGGCGTGCTGTAGTCCAAGGGATCACAAAGAGTCGGACAAGACTGAGCAAATAAGCTTAACGAAACTCCGGCCTAGGCCCCGCCCCCTCCGTATTGACCAATGGGCGTGCGCTTGCCTTCTCAAGGACCGCTTCCGGCATGACGTCATCATAGGCGACGACGCCCACCGCCCAGCCCAGTTCCTGCTGTAGCCGGTGTCTGAGGGCGCGCGCGAAAGTTGACTTTCCTGACGCGGGCAGACCGCAGAGAACGCAGAGGACTAGTTTTTGTGGCCCTTCGCTGTGCGCTCCTCTGACGTCCTCCCCCATCTTCATGCTGTAGCGGGAGACCCGAGGCCACCGGAAGCGTTGACGGCGCAATGTCCGTCAAACCGCGCATGCGCAGTCCCCCACCACCGGGTTGCACCTCCTGGGGGCGCAAGGGAGAACTGGGCTAGTCTTCGGATCAAAAAGGCCTGCGTGGTCTCGGTCGTCTCCGAGATCGTCCCCTTGGACCCTTGAAGCGGTGGTGCTGAACTTACTGTGAGTCGAGTCCCCTAGGCTGGCAAGTTCACGGGGATGCGTTTCCTAAAAGATCAGAAAAGTTGGACTTAGGAATTCCCTGGGATCCAGTCAACGGTGTCACTGCGGAGGGCAAGATTAAATCCCTGGTCGGAGAACTATTGATGAGATCCCATAAGCTGCGCGGCCAGGCAATTAAAAAAAAAAAAGAACCATCCAGCTGCAGCTGAGTCCAACAACTGTGCTCCGCTGTTCCTGAAAGGCAAAAAATATTAGTTATTTGCGCGGTGACGCCACCAGCGGGCAGCAAGTGTCAGGAAATGAAGGCAGGAAAGGCACATTCCTCCTTACACTTCCAAGTCCAGTGCATTCACGCAGAGAAAACTTTCTTTCAGTGTTAAAAAAAGAAATGCTAAGATGTGGGGAAGTATAAAACAGATTCCCTCTATGAGGAATGTGATGTAGAAAAATTGCATTCAGAGTCTAGCTTTCAGCTTATCTTATGAGGTTACTTCGTCGTCGTAAGGAGATACGTTCAAAATGTGATGAACAAGTGAATGAGAATGAGTATATACTGGGGCAAAATATAATTAATAACCTGGTATATAATCAGATACATCTGATATATTTGTGATTACAGAGCAGGTGCACATACATCAACCTCATTTTCTTTCTCTTGGGTTGAAGGTGACCATTGAGTTAAACATTCATTTCATAACAGTTCATTGTCATAGGCCCAATGCAAGATCCCTCTCCTTTATTATTGTTTTTTATTCACCATCCACGCTCACACTCATTTCCTCTCCCTTTCCTAGGCAACTTTTTTTTTTTTCTTGTTTAAACATGGTTAGTTTTGCTTGCTTACTTTTTAAAGAGCAGTTTTAGGTTCACAACAAAATTGAAAAGAAAGTGGAGAGTTTACATACACCTCTGCCCACCCCTACCCAAGTCTCTTTGACTATCAACATCCAGGATGGTACATTTGTTACAAATTGATGAACCTACACATCATTATCAGGCTTCTCTGGTAGCTCAGCTGGTAAAGAATCAGCCTGCAATGCAGGAGGCTCCAGTTGGATTCCTGGGTCGAGAAGATCCCCTGGAGAAGGGATAGGCTACCCACTCCAGTATTCTTGGGCTTCCCTGGTGGCTCAGACAGTAAAGAATCCACCTGCAAGGCAGGAGGCCTGGGTTTTATCCCTGGGTTGGGAAGATCCCCTGAAGGAGGGCATGGTAATCCACTTGAGTATTCTTGCCTGGAGGATCGCCATGGACAGCAGAGCCAGACTGGCTGCAGTCCATGGAGTTGCAAAGAGTTGGACGTGACTGAGCAACTCAGCACAGCACACATTATCACCCATAGTTTACATTGGGTTTATTCTTGATGTTATACATTCCATGAGTTCTGGCAAATGTATAAGGACAGGTACCCACCATTATAGGGTTATACAGAATAGTTTCACTGCCCTAAAAATCCTCTGTACTCTACCTATTCACCTCTCCCTGAAATGAAGCAGAACCCCACAGTCTTTACCCACCATATCCTCAGCCAGCTTTTTGTCTGTGGAAAAACTTTAGCCAAAGAGTAAATTTCTTTCTTTAATTTCTTTCTAATTCCTAGAGCTAAGACTTCTGGAACCCCTTTCTATTCACAAATAGATTTTCACTTAAAAAGACTTTGAACTACTTTACCTTAACTCAAACACGACCTGGACACCATGGCATTTTTCATAACCTCTCCAAAATCTCACCTGTAGTTGCTGAGATGAACTAAGACATTTCTTCTGTACTCTAGTAGAGCTGACTGTGGCTCAGATCATGAACTCCTTATTACCAAATTCAGACTTAAATTGAAGAAGGTAGGGAAAACCACTAGACCATTCAGGTATGACCTAAATCAAATCCCTTATGATTATACAGTGGAAGTGACAAATAGATTCAAGGGACTAGATCTGATAGAGTGCATGAAGAATTCTGGACATAGGTTTGTGACAATGTACAGAAAGCAGTGATCAGGACCATCCCCAAGAAAAAGACAAAAAGGCAAAATGGTTGTACAAGGAGGCTTTACAAATAGCTGTGAAAAGAAGAGACGCTAAAGGCAAAGGAGAAAAGGAAGGATCTACCCGTCTGAATGCAGAGTTCCAAAGAATAGCAAGGAGAGATAAGAAAGCCTTCCTCAGTGACCAATGCAAAGAAATAGAGGGAAAAAAAAAAAAAAAAAGAATGAGAAAGACTAGAGATCTTTTAAAGAAAATAAGATATACCAAGGGAACATTTCATGTAAAGATGAGCACAATAAAGGACAGAAACGGTATGGACTTAACAGAAGCAGAAGATATTAAGAAGAGGTGGCAAGAATACACAGAAGACCTATGCAAAAAAGATCTTCACAACCCAGATAATCACGATGGTGTGATCACTCACTTAGAGCCAGACATCCTGGAATGTGAAGTCAAGTGGCCTTACTATTAACAAGGCTAGTGGAGGTGATGGAATTCCAGCTGAGCTGTTCAAATCCTGAAAGATGATGCTATGAAAGTGCTGCACTCAATATGCCAGCAAAATTGGAAAACTCAGCAGTGGCCACTGGACTGGAAAAAGTCAGTTTTCATTCCAATCCCAAAGAAAGGCAATGCCAAAGAATGCTCAAACTACCGCACAATTGCAGTCATCTCACACACTAGCAAAGTAATGCTCAAAATTCTCCAAGCCAGGCTTCAACAGTACATGAACTTAAACAGTTCATGAGAACTTTCAGGCATTCAAGCTGGATTTAGAAAAGGCAGAGGAACCAGAGATCAAATTGCCAACATCCACTGGATCATGGAAAAAGCAAGAGAGTTCCAGAAAAAAAAAATCTACTTTTGCTTTACTGATCACGACAAAGCCTTTGACTGCGTGGATCACAACAAACTGTGGAAAGTTCTTAAAGAGATGGGAATACCAGACCATCTGATCTGCTTCCTGACAAATCTGTATGCAGGTCAAGAAGCAACAGTTAGAACTGAACATGGAACAACAGACTGGTTTCAAATAGGAAAAGGAGTACGTCAAGTCTGTGTATTGTCACCCAGCTTATTTAACTTATATGCAGAGTACATCATGAGAAATGCTGGACTGGATGAAGTACTAGCTGGAATCAAGATTGCCAGGAGAAATATCAATAACCTCAGATATGCAGATGACACCACCCTTATGGCAGAAAAAGAAGAGGAACTAAAGAGCCTCTTGATGAAAGTGAAAGAGGATAGTGAAATAGTTGGCTTAAAACTCAATAGTCAGAAAACTAAGATCATGACATCCTATCCCATCACTTCATGGGAAATAGATGGGTAATCAGTGGAAACCGTGGCTGACTTTTATTTTCTTGGGCTCCAAAATGACTGCAGGTGGTTACTGTAGCCATGAAGTTAAAAGACGCTTGCTCCTTGGAAGCAAAGTTATGACCAACCTAGACAGCATATTCAAAAGCAGAGACATTACTTTGCCAATAAAGGTCTATCTAGTCGGCTATGGTTTTTCCAGTAGTCATTATGGATGTGAGAGTTGGGACTATAAAGAAAACTGAGTGCCGAAGAACTGATGCTTTTGAACTGTAGTGTTGGAGAAGACTCTTAAAGAGTCCCTTGGATAGCAAGGAGATCCAGCCAGTCCATCCTAAAGGAGATCAGTCCTGAATATTCATTGGAAGGACTGATGCTGAAGCTGAAACTTCAATACTTTGGCCACCTGAAGCGAAGAACTGAGTCATCTGAAAAGACCCCGATGCTGGGAACGATTGAAGGCAGGAGGAAAAAGGGATGACAGAGGATGAGATGGTTAGATGGCATCACCAACTCAATGTACATGAGTTGGAATAAACTCTGGGAGTTGGTGATGGACAGGGAAGCCTGGCGTGCTGCAGTCCATGGGATCACAACAAGTCACACATGACTGAGCGAGTGAACTGAACTGAACTGGATTAGACATTTAGTAAATTCTTGTCTCTTTGGCTGCTACCCACTTACAGACCCATAAAAATGAACTTCCTTACTTTAGTCTGCAAAGAGGTATTGTTTGTACCCAATTCAGCAACTCCTCCTCTAAAGTTTAGGCCAATGTAAAACTTACAAACTTATTGGCTCCTTTCCTATACCTTACCATCAGTGTCATTTTCAGTTGAATCACTAAGTTACCAGTCTTACCTTCCTTCTTATCTTATTAAAAAAAAAAGGAAAACTAACAAAGATAGCCTAAAATCTGAGCCAGATACTCAAATGTTACGAAATATTGAACTAATTTTACAGTATCAAGTGTTTCTCTGATTTCCCAAAGACCACTCTACTCCTGGTGTTGTGAGGCTGAAAAGCAAAGTAAATGAACTAATGTGAATATGGGAACTTAGATCCAGAATAATCATCAGTCTCACTAATCCTAAGAATCACCTAAGTGTCTTAGGAAAGATCAAGGGTACAAGCAGCTTCTCTTAAGATAAAGGAGAAGCTGAATGTTACCAACCTCTGGCTCATAGCAACAATGAATAGATATCAGTTCCTTGTTTTTTTAAGCTTTCAAAACTATCTCCTCAGAGGAAAGAAATTCCTAGAGATTTCCAACAAAGATTTTTCAATGTTTGCTTACTTCCACCATTGTGTTTAATTATTATGATGTTTAAAACAACCAAATCCTTCAATAACAATAAATGAGCCTTGTATTTTAACACTGTGAAAGTTATTCATTCAATGTATTTGTGCATCAAATACTGTTAAATGCTAGGAATTCATGCATAAATAAAGACATACTCTGCTGGTTAAAAAAATTTTATTTCAGGAGGAAAGTGAGAAAAATAAACTATCCACAGCACAGAGATAAGTGTAACTAAACCTAAAAAATTTACATTGGCTGTTCACATTAAATTGTATATAAAAGCAAAGCTATCAAAGATTAAACTGGTAGGAAGGAGTCTATAGCTTTCCCTTAAGCTGCAACATAATCGAACAAAATATCCCTGGGAGGACGTTTAATAAACATAATCTCCAGTTTTGGATTTTCTTTGACATACCTAAAAAGCATAAGAGCCATATGGAGGAATGAGTTTAATTAATTCTGTAGTAGGGTGGAGATCTGCTTGGTTTTCAATGATGTACAGGATTTTCTCTGCTCCAAAATAACAGGCTTTCCGGGAAAAGGGAACCGGTTTTGCAAAGGCTGAGGTAGGAGAGAGGGCAGGAAGGCAGGCAGGAATCAAAGTACAAAAAAGGCTGTACTCAGTCAAGAGCAACAAACACCAGAAGAAGAAGCAGAGGGCAGAGCAGAGGGTGGAACGGAAGTGACTGGGAATGAAGGCTAAGGACAGTAAAGAAGTTCCTGGAATTGTTCAGATGAAAGTTAGTGCTTCAAAACAGAAGCAGAGATGAAGAAAGATACGATAGATTTCCTTTCAGAAAACCAAGATTTCATGACTTCACTGGCTGTGCAAAAGAAAGGAGAGAGCACGGAAGTCTAGTTTCCTGACTCCTGGTCATTCAGCCTTGTTCAGGAAAGCTGAAGTCCAGTGATAATGTTGACGCCGCTCCTTCAAGTGCAGACTGATGTTTCTGAAGAAAAGCTTATTTTCTTTGGACTGTGCAAACATGTTACTGTCAATGAAAGTTAATTTATTAGAACAAGAAGTCAAGTGGGCCTTAGAAAGCATCACTACGAACAAAGCAAAAAAAAAAAAAAAGAAAGTTAATTTATTAGAACAAGAAGCAAGACCTTTCAAACTCTGACATTCCACTTTCTTATTCTGATTCCCTTTTTCCTTTCAGAACTTTGAAAACTCATCTCTATGGGCTTCATGAAGAGGATGGGTGGTGGTGATGGGGAGGGACCATATACCTTCCTAACCCGAGAGTACTAGAAAATTCCATCCACTCCCACTTCTCCGGGCAAAGCTTAAAGGCCCTTTAGGTTCAGCTCAGATTTTACTCCATCACAGACCCAACACTTCCTGATTGCTCCTCTAGGGGCCTAGAGTGCAGACGGCGGGGCCGGGGTGGGGAGGCAACCCAGGGGCAACCCGCTTCGGACCCTGTTGTTTCTCCACCTTCCATCTGACCCAGTGGCCCCATGGACAAGAGGCCCACGTCCAAGAGCCCCTAACCCTCCTCAGACACCACCTATCCTGGCCCCACAAGTGCTATGGACAACATCCAAATCTCTGAGACTAAAGTCGAACTGCCGGCATCCACCTGACATCCTCGAAAGAAAGAGCGCGTGTGGGAAGGGGGGTGAGGAGAGAAAATCCGAATCCATGCCCGCCCCATCCCCATCCCCCCCGCCCCACCCCCCCAATCACCACCCTAGGTGGAAAGGCTCAGGGTCTGTTCCAGAGAGTGAGGGTCGGGAGGAGGTGCTTCAGGTCTCTAGAAAGAGGACACCACACTACCTTGGGAGGGACTCTCCTCTTTGGACCAGGTCCAAAGAGGCACTGGCATCCCCACTACCTGCTATTTCTCTAAGGCCAAAGTCACTGGTTGTCTGAGGAGGCCTTACAGATAGCTGAGAAAAGAAGAGAAGCTAAAGGCAAAGGAGAAAAGGAAACATATATCCATCTGAATGCAGAGTTTCAAAGAATAGCAAAGAGAGATAAGAAATCCTTCCTAAGTGATCAATACAAAGAAATAGAGGAAAACAATAGAATGGAAAAAATTAGAGATCTCTTCAACAAAATTAGATATACCAAGGGAACATTTCATGCAAAGATGGGCACAATACAGGACAGAAACTGTATGGACCTAACAGAAGCAGAAGGTATTAAGAAGAGGTGGCAAGAATACACAGAAGACCTATACAAAAAAGATCTTCATGACCCAGATAACCACGATGATGTGATCATTCACTTAGAACCAGACATCCTGGGGTGAAGTCAAATGGGCTTTAGGAAGCATCATTAGTAACAAAGCTAGTGGAGGTGATGGAATTCCAGCTGAACTACTTCAAATCCTAGAAGACAATGCTGCGGACGCGATGAATTCAATATGACAGCAAATTTGGAAAATTCAGCAGTGGCCACAGGACTGGAAAAGGTCAATTTTCATTCCAATCCCAAAGAAAGGCATAACCAAAGAATGTTCAAACTATTGCACAATTGTAGTCATCTCAAACACTAGCAAAGTAATGCTCAAAATTCTCCAAGCCAGGCTTAAATAGTGCGTGAACTGTGAACTTTCAGATGTTCAAGATGGATTTAGAAAAGGGAGAGGTACCAGAGATCAAATTGCCAACATCCATTGGATCATAGAAGAAGCAAGCGAATTCCAGAAAAACACCTACTACTGCTTCATTGACTATGCTAAAGCCTTTGACTGTGTGGATCACAACAAACTGTGGAAAATTCTTAAAAGATGGGAATACCAGATCATCTTACCTGCCTCCTGATAAATCTGTATGCAGGTCAAGAAGCAACAGTTAGAACTGGACATGGAAGAATGGACTGATTCCAAAGTGGGAAAGGAGTACATCAGGGCTGTATATTGCCACCCTGCTTATTTAACGTATATGCAGAGTACATCAAGTGAAATGCTGGACTAGATGAAGTACTAGCTGGAATCAAGATTGCAGGAAGAAATATCAATAATCTCATATATGCAGATGACACCACCCTTATGGCAAAAAGTGAAGAGGAACCAAAAAGCCTCTTGATGAAGGTGAGAGAAGAGAATGAAAAAGCTGGCTTAGAACTCAATTCAAAAGACTAAGATCATGCCATCTGGTCCCAGTCACTTCATGGCAAATAGATGGGGAAACAATGGAAACAGTGGCTGACTTTATTTTCTTGGGCTCCAAAATGACTGCAGATGGTGAATGCAGCCATGAAATTAAAAGACACTTGCTCCTTGGAAGAAAAGCTATGACCAACCTAGACAGCACATTAAAAGCAGAGACATTACTTTGCTGACAAAGGTTCATCTAGTCAGATATGGTTTTTCCAATAGTCATGTATGGATATGAGAGTTGGACTCTAAAGAAAGTTGAGCGCTGAAGAATTGATGCTTTTGAACTGTGGTGTTGGAGAAGACTCTTGAGAGTCCCTTGGACTGCAAGGAGATCAAACCAATCAATCCTAAAGGAAATCAGTAGTGAATATTCATTGGAAGGACTGAAGCTGAAGTTCCAATACTTTGGTCACCTGAGGTGAGGAACTGACTCATTGGTAAAGACCCTGATGCTGGGAAAGATTGAAGGGAGAAGCAGATGGGGACAACAGAGGATGAGATGGTTGGATGGTATCACCGACTGGATGGACATGAGTTTGAGCAAGCTCCGGGAGTTGGTGATGGATGGGGAAGCCTGGCGTGCTGCAGTCCCTGGGTCTCAAAAATGGGCCACGACTGAGTGAATGAACCTAAAGTCAAGTAAAGGCTGGGGGGTGGGGGCAGGGTGCGTGACCACCGCACTGCGCCTGCGCAAAGCCCAGAGGGTGGCCCACGTGCTGTCAGGGCGCATGCTCTAATCTGGAGCTTCCCGCGAGCCACCCTACCGCGGCCCAGTGCTTTTGAACCCCACTGCCAAATCCGGCCGGCGCGCGTATGCGTGTCTGCCATAGCTGGTCTCCAGACCACGGGGAACTGCGGCCGCTCTCAGGTTTGCCGGGGGCCGAGCCGGAAGTTGCCCTGTTCCTTCACCTTCCCTGGCGCAAATTAAAGAGCTATAAAGAGAGGTTCCGGGGCCGGCCTGGTCCGTGGGTGGCCGAATGGAGACCGAGACCGTGCACGGGTCGCTGACCCGCCGCCTGACCCTGGCCTCTTCCTGGGAGGCCGCGTGCGGAGCCTTGGCCCAGAGTCTCCGTCTCACCCGGGCTGGTCTCGGCGCCGGGGACGCCGACTGGGAGGAGCTGCTGGCGCC
>NW_024070198.1:41357952-41373781 GCF_014754425.2 Oryx dammah | reverse complement strand
GTTAATGGACTTGCTGCAACGTCCCAACTCCCCACCCTCTGGGATGCTTCTGAGACATTATGACTCTGGAGAAGGACTTTCAAATGGAGAAAGATAAGCACTCAACATGTACAAAGTACTACAGATATTTATTACATATTTATTACAGAGCCAAACCCCACCCCAGAAAGTTTATGAAAAGCAAGTATTTAATGTCCTTTGAAATATTACCACTTACTTACGTGACCTCAGTGTTCATTTTCCTGCACACGTTGTAAATCCAGTACTGTACACTAAGTTAACATGGTGGGGTCGTCAGTTATTTTTGTCTGTAATATTTTTCACTCTTACTGAAATTTATGTATACTTCTGGATTAAATGTTTAAGATTTTAAGGATTTCTAAAGCAGTTCATTAGTTTGTATTGTATATGTGTTTTGTTGAAGTACTTTTTTTTATACAAAGACTTTTTACAGTCTTAGGAGTCTGAAAAATAATGCTTAGAGTATTTGATAATTTTTTTTAATTGTTTTTGAAAAATTGGATCCTTAAGACTTGGAAACTTTCATTCAAATCACTCATTTACATTTTGTATTGTTTATCTCAGGTAATGAGGAAAATGCAGTGTTTGGCATGTGTGAAAGTAGTTTACACTGAGGTTAATATTCCTGGTTTCAGTACAGTGTCATAGTAGAGAGGGAAGTACGATCAGAGCTAGCCTAGTCCTTGTTAGGAATGTTATTTTAGATCTAGTGTTTGATGTAAAATGAGAGAAGTCGCTTTATTTTATCTCAGTCAATCCAAAAGATACTAGGAACTGTTTTCCTTTCTGGACTGGTACAGGTTCCTCTTTCAGAATCCTTCTCTGTATATATAAAGCATGAAATTCTGAGGATCTGCATTGAGGGGTTGAGGCATATGAATTAAGGAGATTGCAGTTCTCTCAGGCACGCTTAATTTTTAGAAATTATAAGTATCATATGTGGGTTGAAGGGTGATTATTCACTTTTAAAGAATAAATGTATCCACTCTGGAAACTACTTGTCTAAGGAAACAGAAATTGTTTCTTTTCAACTCTCTTTTCTTTCCTAACTGGAGGATAACTGCTCTTACAATGTTGTGCTGGTTTCTGCCATACAACGCAGATCTGCCGGTGAGTGTATATATATCCCCTTCCTCTTGAGCCTACCTCCCTCAACTATCTTTTCTTAAAATGCTTTATGAAAGGGGGTGTTTTGCAATTGATATTGTGGTCAGTTCTTTCAAATGAGGGCTAATTTACATACTCTTATTCATTTGTAACACGCTCGCTACAAAGGTGACACAGTATATGGGACATACTCTCACTATAGCCCCTCGAGAATTTGCATATTTTTCTATTCTTTTCTAATTGATGGGCCAACATACAAGCTGTAAGATAGTATTTCCATTGTTGTTCAGGAGGAATGTCTGTCACTCCAAGCTGAACCCTTTAGTTCAGTTTTACAGCTTCTGGTCGTTGTAGTCTGTTGATTTACAAAATGTTTCCTTCCCGAGCTTCCCTGGTGGCTCAGTGGTAAAGAATCGGCCTGCCAAAGCAGGTGACACGGGTTCGATCCCTGATCTGGGATGATCCCACATGCCTCGGAGCATCTAAGCCCAAGTGTCCCAGCTCCTGAGCCTGTGCTTTAGAGCCTGGGAGCCGCAGGTACTGCAGCCCGCACAGCCTGAGCCTGTGCTCCGCAGTAAGAGAAGCCGCCACAGTGAGCAGCCCTCTCGCTGCAACTAGAGAAAAGCCCACGCAGCAACAAAACTCAGCCAAGCCAAAATTAAATTATTTTAAAAAATGCCTCCTTCCAGATATGTGATTCATACTACAAGTCTCACTGTGATTACATCTGAAACAGAAATATGGTCATATCAAAAGGATATATAAAGGTTCAAGGCTGAAAAGAGCTGATACCAAATATTTTTCAACTGCATTTTCTACCTTGTAGACACCAAAATCTCTCTCTTAAAACAATGTGGGGAAGATGGGCCTGGGATCCAGGACTCCTTTCCTTCTTCTTGTCTCCATCCTCTGTTCCAGGTGCCCATGGAGATTTTGGTGTAGAACCTTCTTATTTTGAATTGATCTCCTTCGACAGTTGAAATCCACGGCTATTGAAAGGTGAAGTGACTCATCTCTCAAGGGAAAGCAAATACAGCCTCTTCCTCGTCCTTTCCTGCCCTCATATCACTACTTCCTCCTTCTTAAAGGCAGTCCCATGCCCTGCACTGGACAGCAGCCCAGGGTTTCAGTATTCTACCATTCTGACATTTTCTCTCTAAGTGTTGTTGCAGAACATGTGTCCATGATGATGTAGAGGAAAAAACACCAGGATAGATAAATCTGAGTTCTTCCTTGTTGGTCACATAACTGCTGTCTAACTTGGCGTGGGGGAGTCAATATTTTTAATAACCTCAGTTTTCCCTTCTGTAAAATGGGACTCTCACAGCTTCCATCTTGTATGAGTTTATAATACGCTGAACATGAAGCAGCTAGCATAGGTCTGGCACACAGGAGGTGACAGTTAAATGTTAATCGCCCTCTTCCCTACTTTTGGCTACGCTGAATCTTCTTGCTGTGTGTGGGCTGTTCTCTAGTTGTGATGTGCAGGCTTCTCATTGCAGGGGTTTCTCCTGTTGCAGAGCACAGGCTCTAGGGCACACAGGCTCAGTCGTTGTGGCGTGCGGTCTTGGTTGCTCCACGTGGAATCTTCCCCAGACAAGGGATTGAACCCAGGTACCCTGTGCATGGGTTCCTATCCACTGCACCACCAGGGAAGTCATATGATTCTTAATAACCCTAGAATTCCAGGCAATTTGAAAGCCCCACTTTTCTTTTATTTCCTTGAGGGTTAAAGAGAAGTCAGTTCTATGTCAGTGGTGTAGGGCTGTGATTCTCAACGTGTGGCAGCATCAGTATCACCTGGGCAGTTGTTACCTGTGCACATTCTCAGGCCCCACCCACCCTGTTTGAGTCATCGAATTGAGGGTGTGGTGGGGCACAGCAATTATGCTTTTAGTAACTCTGCAAGTGCTTCTGATACTCTGTCCAGTTTCAGAACCACTGGGATAGGGTAAGAAAGAGTACACGCTCTGGAGCCAGGTTGCTTGGAATCGATTCCTCTCTGCCTTCCATTAGTATGTGCCTTTGGTCACATTAAGTGACTTCTCTGGACTTTCTTGAGCTTCTCCAGTGGCTCAGCTGGTAAAGAACCTGCCTGCCAACATAGGCGATACAAGAGATGTGGGTTCTATGTTCTATCTAGGGCAGGAAGATCCCCTAGATTAGGAAATGGCAACCCACTCCAGTATTGGTGCCTGGAAAATTCAACAGACAGAGGAGGCTGGGGACTGCACTCCATGTGGTTGCAAAGGATCGGACACAGCTGAGCGATGGAGCACAGCACACGGGACTTTCTCTTAGCCATTGACTGGGAATTCGATCACATCTACTCCTGAGAGAAGGCTGTTGAGAAGATTAATGAGGCAGTTCTCATGAAACCTTGAGACAGTCTTGTAGTTTAGTGCCCTGTTCTCAGCTTGGCCTCACACTGAGATCACCTGGGCACTTAAAAAAAAGAAAAAAACAGAAAAACCAAAACCACCTGTGGGTGTATATTTGTTTCAAACTAAAAGGTTAAAAATATAATCCACTGGTTCTTGGGTCCCACCCCTGGAGATTGTGATCTGAGTTTCGGGTGTTCAGCTCATAAGTCTAGGTTTTGGGAAGCTCCCCTGCTGTTTATAATGCACAGAAAAGCCCAGAACTAGAAGTTCAGTGTCTTGGGGACAAGAATCTGGAACTAGACTAGCTGGCAACTAACTCTGATCATCCCATTTACAAACAGTATGATCCGAGACAAGTTCTCAACCTCCCTATGAGCTCGAGCTGGGGGCACAGCCATCAGTGACTTACCAGCCATGCCCATCGTCATGATCTACAAGCAGCTGACTAACAGATTCTTCAGGGTGGGCAGAGACTTCAGCCTTCCTTGTTCAGAAATCAAAGTCTCCACTTGCTGAAAGTGGGGAAAGATGATTCTGATGCGTTGTTTTCTGCTCATTGTCCAGGTGCTGTACTCACTGGGGCTGAGTTTCAGGGTCAGGGCTTCGTGGGATTCTGATCCCCACCGGGAGATCCCCACTCCGCCACGTTGCTAGAAGTGAACTGTGTTTCCCCCATCACAGGGTTAGCTACCAGGACTTTATGTCTGCAGCGTGAAGCTCTGGGGAGAACACACGTGTGACATTACAACACAGGGTTCACAAAGAGGAAAGATTTCTTAGAGCCTGAAGGAGGACATCTTTAAAAAGAAATTAACTGAATGTGAATGAACACATACTTCATCATGGAATCTAACAGTTAACTTTTATCTTGCTTTCTTTTTAAACTCTTTATTGAATTTGTTACAATTTTCTGTTTTTTTCTGTTTTGGTTTTTTGGTTCCAGGTATGTGGGATCTTAGTTCCTTGACCAGGGATTGAACCCACACCTCCTGCATTGCAAGGCAGTCTTAACCGCTGGACTACCACAGAAGTCTCTGCTTTTCTTTCTTCACTCTGGCTGATGGGTGATATACTTATAAAAACAGTATTTAGTAAAAATAACACTTTTTACCTGCCTCTTGAGAAATCTGTATGAAGGTCAGGAAGCAACAGTTAGAATTGGACATGGAACAACAGACTGGTTCCAAATAGGAAAAGGAGTATGTCAAGGCTGTATATTGTCACCCTGCTAATTTAACTTCTATGCAGAGTACATCGTGAGAAATGCTGGGCTGGAGGAAGCACAAGCTGGAATCAAGATTGCCGGGAGAAATATCAATAACCTCAGATATGCAGATGACACCACCCTTATGGCAGAAAGTGAAGAGGAACTAAAAAGCCTCTTATGAAAGTGAAAGAGGAGAGTGAAAAAGTTGGCTTAAAGCTCAACATTCAGAAAACCAAAATCATGGCGTCCAGTCCCATCACTTCATGGGAAATAGATGGGGAAACAGTGGAAACAATGTCAGACTTTATTTTGGGGGGCTCCAAAATCACTGCAGATGGTGACTGCAGCCGTGAAATTAAAAGACGCTTACTCCTTGGAAGGAAAGTTATGACCAACCTAGATAGCATATTCAAAAGCAGAGACATTACTTTGCCAACAAAGGTCCATCTAGTCAAGGCTATGGTTTTTCCAGTGGTCATGTATGGATGTGAGAGTTGGACTATAAAGAAAGCTGAGTGCTGAAGAATTGATGCTTTTGAACTGTGGTGTTGGAGAAGACTCTTGAGAGTCCCTTGGACTGCAGGGAGATCCAACCAGTCCATCCTAAAGGAGATCAGTCCTGAATGTTCATTGGAAGGACTGATGTTGAAACTGAAACTCCCAATACTTTGGCCACTGATAAGAAGAACTGACTCATTTGAAAAGACCCTGATGCTGGGAAAGATTGAAGGTGGGAGGAGAAGGGGACGACAGAGGATGAGATGGTTGGATGGCATCACCAACTCAATGGACATGAGTTTGGGTAAACTCCAGGTGTTGGTGATAGACAGGCCTGGCATGCTGCAGTCCATGGGGTCGCAGAGTTGGATACTTTTTAAAGTTTTTTATTTTCTTTTGTTTTAATGTGGACCATTTTAAAAGTCTTTATTGAATGTGCTACAATATTACTTCCCTGCTATGCTTTGGTTCCTTGGTTATGAGGCATGTGGAATCTTAGTTCCCTGACCAAGGATTGAACCTGCACCCCCTGCATTGGAAGGCAAAGTCTCAACCAGTGGACCACCAAGGAAATCCCAGTAAGTATTCTTTATTGAGGTAGAATTAACAAATAAAAATTATATATATGTAAGGTATACCACATGATGTTTTGGTCTATGTGTACATCATGAAATGATTACCAAAATCAAGCTGATTAACATAGCTACCACTCACACAGCTACCATTTGTGTGTTTGTGTGTTTCTGTGTGTGTGTGTGGTGAGAACACTTGATATCTACTGACTTAGCAAAATTCAAGTACACATTCACAACTGGAATAAAAACGACATTTCTGAGCTTCCCTTGTGGCTAATTGAGACCATGTCATTCAGTTCTATCTAGCACAGGGGATTTAAAGAGAAATGGAAAGCACAGCTTTTCTCAAACTTCTTCTCTAGAATTTAAACATGAAGGTTAGAGAACCAGCAGTCCCCTTGGACCATGCTGTGACTTTGGGGAAAGAACCCACATACAGTAATATGGCCCCTGACGTGGCAAAGACAGCCAGCCTGACTGCTTGCTGCTGGGCATCTTGAAGAGGAGAGAAATCAAATTCTTGTTCAAGCCACTGTTATTTGAAATTTTGTTATAGCCACACCTAATCTTAAATGATAAAATAGTCAAGTGATTTGTTCAGCTTAACATGGAAAAGAAAAAAATGAGGTTTTACAAGGTTCGAAGATGTCCTAAGCTTTAGATACTCCTCAGTCTTTTTAATTAATTTGCCTGTGCCCAGTCTTAATTGCATGTGGGATATACTTCCTGGACCAGGGGTTGAACCCAGGCCGCTGCATCAGGAGCTCAGAGTCTTAACCACTGGACCACCAGGGAGGTCCCTCCTCTCTCCTTTTGACCTTTCCTGATTTCTTCCAGTTGGTGGTAGCTTGTTATTTCCATGTTCCTTACCAGGGTCTCCTGTTTGTAAGATAACTCAGTGGTTCCCCTAACAGATCTACCCTCAACTCAGTGGGGGAGCCCCCAAGGTAGGATGAAGCCACGCCCCTTAGCATGGCCTCTGACACCATCTCGGTCTCAGCCCAGCTCCCTCTTCCAGCCAACCAGCTTCACACCTCAGCCTGGGCCTTCTCTCCTTCTCTTCCTCCACTTGCTCAAATGCTAATATCTTCCCTCCTGAAGGCCTCCTCCCCCGCCGCCATTAATCATTCCTCTGCTGCCTCCGTGCCCTTTGCTGTGCCTCTAACAGATTCTGAATCTTGTTTGACCTACAGGTTTCCAGTTTCCAGTGCACGATTTTGCACCCTGAACAGATCCTTGAATTCAGGAACCAAAGCTTCTGTACCTGTACTTTGTCTTGCTGAATCCACTATTTTAAATCCAGAAGGTGCTCAAGAAAATATACACTGAGATGAAGGAAACTGTTAGTCACTCTGTCATGCCCGACTCTGCGATCCCAAGGCTCCTCTGTCCATGAGACTCTCCAGGCAAGAATACTGGAGTGGGTAGCCACTCCCTTCTCCAGGGCATCTTCCTGACGCCGGGACCAAACCTGGGTCTCCTGAGTCGCAGGCAGATTCTTTATTGTCTGACCCACTAGGGAAGCCCTGAGATGAAGAAAGGGGATTTGTTCACTTTTCATGTTACTAAAAATGCTTTAGTTTGCAAGTGCTTTTCATGTCCTATCCAACTCTATTAGGATTCTCCAGAGAAACAGAATAGGATATTTGTTGTTGTTTAGTTGCTAAGTTGTGTCCGACTCTGCAACCCCATGGACTGTAGCCCGCCAGGCTCTTTTGTCCATGGGATTTCCCAGGCAAGAATACTGGAGTGTGTTGCCATCTCCATCTCCAGAGGATCTTTCTGACCCAGGAATAGAACCCGAGTCTCCTGCTAGGCAAATGGATTCTTTACCACTGAGCCACCTGGGAAGTCTAGAACATAAATACTATGATGTAAAATTAAATACTAAATACTGACATAAAGTCAGTACATCTTATGTTACATGATATGGAAATAAGAAAACATATTTGCTTAATATATGTAAATACAACATATTCATAACAAATAAGGAGGAAATATTCACGAGAGTCCTTGTTTCTGTAACTAGTCAGATGGTGGCAGTTGGTGTTTATAACCACCTTCTATTACTCATTCTGTATTGAGTCCCTTGTTTATGTCACAGAAGCACGATGTCAGGGGATCAAAGTTGGCAGGCAAGTTACATTCTTCACAGCACTGGAAGCTGGGGTATGACTCAGGGGTGGAGGTTACAGCCTCGGTGACCTTATCTTGATCTCTACAGGTAATGGTCGTAGCGATGGGTGTCTTTGCAGCACTTAAGAAAAGACATACACAGAACATAGGATTAGAATTTTTCTTCTTGGTCCACCTGTTACAATTGTCGGGGGGATCTGGAAAGTTGGGCCTGGAACCAATCAAACCCATGACACCAGCCCGAGATGAAAGCAACTCTGCCCTCCTCCCCAAATTCGTGTCCAACCCCTTCCTCTCCTAAGAGTGCCAGAAATGTAAGATCAGGTTCCAGCAAATGAGGGAGTGAGTTGCAAGTGCGGGTCACCCAGGTGATCACTGCAAGTCCGCCAAGTGCAGAGCACAACCCAGGAGGGTGCCAAGTCAGCCGCCCCCGGATGCTGAGAATTACCTTCCTGCTCACAGACTGAACTTCCCTAGAATGGGAACGCGACTGCTGCTTTTTTTTTTTTTTAATGTATTCTCCCCACTTATCACATAAAGAATCTGAGACATGGAGAAGCACAGTGACTTGATCAAACACATACAAGCAGAGGAGGAGCTGGAAATAAAAACCAGGTCATTCAAAGCTTGATGCAGGACTCTGTTCAACAAACATGCTGTCTCCTTGGAATGTTAACGCATGGGAACACCACTGCTGACGACCAGTCTTGCCCATATCTGAAGGCTCTTTCCCCCCAAACTTAATGCTCCCTTTTCAGATCTACACTCCCTGGTGAGGCAAAGCCCAGGATCTTCACACAACTCAGCTTCCCCAGGGTCCTACAGGCCCATCCCACTGTGCCCAGAGCCAAGGACCCAGTGAGAACTCCCCCACTCAGGCGGGGGGAACATCAGCTCAGCCCATCCTCCGAGTGAGCAGAGGCAGACTCAGTCACACCATCTTCAGTCTGCAGTCCTGTGGAATCAACCCACTGAGGGTAAGGGAAGGCAAGGGAGGGCAAAGCAGCGCAGACCCAGCAGCTGAGAACATTCTCCTTGTGAGCTCACAGCCCCAGACCAAAAGGGGTAGAAAGCCAGATTCTACCCTCCCCGCCTCGGTCCTCTCAAACCCTCCCACTGTTCCTGGCCTCATCCAGGGTGCGGCCACAGGCCGGGGATGATCCCGCTCAAGCATGGAGCCCCAGGATCCCATGTGAGGGGGTGTTAGCCCCTCTTATCCACATCACTCACTTTAATGTGTTGGCTACTTTGTAGTAAAGGTAGATGATGACACCTAGGAGCACGAAAGCTGTAATCAGTAAGGTGCTCCCAATGGCGATCATGATCTCGAGGTCAAACATCTCTCATACACCTGGGCAGAGAAGTGCGAGCCGTGAGCGTGAGTGTGAGCTCCCGCCCCCTCCCCCACTTCCCAGTCACTTAGCAACCACAGTGTTTCCTTCAGAGGGCGGACGGGGAACCCAAAGCACAGAGCCTTCCTTATGCATGGAAACACGAATCTTCCCAGAAGCCTAGCATCCCAAAGTGGTCCAGGTCGGGTAAAGCGTTTATTCATGGATGAAAAAAGACTGAAAGAGAAAGTCCAGAGGGAACACAATCAACAGAAACTTGAGAAGAAACTTTTCCTTTCACAGGCAGTAACATGCAGCTGTCTGTCAAAAACAAGCCTGCACTTGAGCAAAGGGTTTTATTCCCAAACACTTGGGTCTCATGAAATACGTTTACTGATAAGAGTCAGGATTGACCCCTTGCTGTCCAGCAAATTTAAAAATACTATTTTATGGGAATGACTCAGGGAAAGACTCTGTTTCAAAACATTATGCTGTGTAATAAAATACACAAACCCATTTTATAAGTGATTATGTCCTAAGGAAAAGGTTTTCAATTCTCCCACTGACAATTGTCATGCCATCTCATGGTTTTAGGAGATTCATGGAACCTTTTTTTCCTCATTCTGTCTCTACAGGAGACAAGAGGCCTTTCTGCCCTTTTCCCCTCTCTATTCTCCCAGGAAATCGTTTGCCTGGAATAAGCAATTTGCTTAACCTAACACAATGAAATTTGGGAACAGTGAGTCAGGAAAGAAGCATCAACAACTCTATTGCTAAACATACTTACTACAGTTAAATCCTCCAGATCTGGATGAAGGCCAACTGGGAAAAAAATTAAAAAACAAAAAACAAACAAAAAAAAACCTTGCAGGGAACAGGATATTTTATCAAACCTGTAATTTGAGAAAGAGGGATCGAATCATCCCTGTTAGAGGACTTAAGACTCAAGGTTGAAGAGCTCACTTAAGAAGCCCAGCCTCTCTCCAGCTCCAGTGCTATGACCCCTATTGGGCCACAGCCTGTGTGACATCAACTCTGGACACTAGCTCTTCCATGGAGTTCTGAATTCTGTTCCACACGTAGGTATATTTTAGCCCCCATAAAACAGAAAGATCATTTTGAATCACTTAATTCTAAGTCTTTACCTTTTCAGGTCTTATGTCCCTTACAATAATTATCAGGTTTTGACTGGTAATCAAAAGCAGGTTTAAAATTTCAGTGAAAAAAATAAACAGAAATGTGGGGAGGTGAAAAACACTCTTACATTTAAGAGTTTGATTATAGAAGACTTTATGTTACAATAAAATTTTATTGTTACCACACAATAAAATAATACGGAGGCATTTACTAGGATTCAAGCATATGTTCACTGACACTGGAAGATTTTCATACTTTATAAGTTAAAAGGGTTACAAATCAAAGCTAAATAGGATACCTGTTCTAAGTCAAGTGTATAAAGGTACTCGTACCCAGCCAGTCTAGTAACGTGAAAAGTGGAGACTCCAGGTGCCGTTTTGTTTTCACTTGATTTTAGGCATGAGGGATCTTAGTTGCTCCAACCAGGCCCTCTGCAGTGGAAGTGTGGAGCTTTAGCCAGTGGACCATCAGGCAAGTCCCTCCAGATGCTATTTTGATCCATTTTTTTCAGTGATACCGGGGCTCCCGAGCCTCCAGCAGCGCCGCTTGGAAGAACAGGAGATTCCCCAGCTAGAGCCATGGGTGCATCTAGGGGGAGAAGGAATCTCTGGCCCACGGGGGCAAAGATGATTGTTATGGTGGGATCCCCTCTGGGTTGCCAACTGGCACACCCATCAGTGGAGGGGAAGAGTCTCATGACCAGGGAGTGAGCAGAGCATGTCTCCTAGCTACAGTTGTCGGGGGTCTCCTGCACTGTCCACCTTGCCACTGGTGCTGGGCTAGCCTGAGCTTGTCAGCAGGACTCGCATTAAATTCAGGGGGAATCAACCCATGGGTTCTGTACCTTTGGAGTCTTGGGGAGTCTGACCTCCATGGGCACAGAGAACAGAGGATGGAAACAGGAGAAGGAAAGCAGTCCTGGATTCCAGGCCCTTTCCCTCCATTTACTTGATAGAACGGCTGGCAAAGTAGTTCAGCTCTCTGAGCCTGTTGTTTCTTCTCAAATGTGAAAAGATAATGAATGCAGTGTGGTCTGATGGTGGTGGCGGCTGTTAATGTGTGAGAGGTTTCGGTGCAGACAGACATATCAGTACTTTGTAAACTGTGATGCCGGTGTGAGTAGCTGACCCCTTGTATGGTGGCTCTGATCCAGCCACAGAGCTTGTTCCTGAGCTTGATCTAGACGGAAAGTGTGGAAGTGAAAAGACTGATTTGATGCAAGCTTCACCGAGGGTTCTCTGCTGGGCCCCATCACAGAGATTCTGATTCACTGATTTGGGGGTAAAAGCTGGTGAATTTGTCTTTCAACCAGTTCCCAGGTAAGGCTGATGGGATGGCTCTGGGCCTAGCTGTACCAGCTCAGCCCGTCACATAATAAGAACCCTAAGATCTTCTGAAAGGCCCCTGTTCAGGGACTGCTTCTCCCTCTGGTGTGATTCCTTAGAATGGGTTGGGCTGTAGAACCTGCATGATTAACAAGTTCTCCAGCTGATTCTGGCAAAGCCTGCAGAACAAGTGAGTAGCAACTGACTTAACTCATCAGTCAGATGTTACAAGGTTCTACTGATCCATTCACAGCACCCAAAGCAGGATGCCAGGAAATCCTGCAAGCGAGGCCAGGAACAAAGCTCTACTCTGGTCTTCTTCCCAAGGCCCAGGGTAATCAGGTCACCTTCCTGCTTGAGCTGTGCTAACTTGGTACTAAAGATCTGCAGTGAAGCAGTGATGGTTTTCTTGAGCCAGACCAAGCCTACTACCTTTTCAAGCCTTTCCTCTGACATGTGTCATATGCTTGAGTCGATCTAAATTGCTTTCAGTTCAGTTCAGTTCAGTCCCTCAGTTGTGTCCAACTTCTTGCAACCCCATGGAAAGCCGCATGCCAAGAATCTGTCCATCACCAACCCCTGGAGCTTACCCAAACTCATGTCCATTGAGTTGGTGATGCCATCCAGCCATCTCATCCTGTCATCCTCTTCTTCTCCCGCCTTCAATCTTTCCCAGCATCAGGGTCTTTTCATATGAGTCAGCTCTTTGCATCAGGTGGCCAAAGTATTGGAGTTTCAGCTTTAGCATTAGTCCTTCCAATGAATATTCAGGACGGATTTCCTTTAGGATGGACTGGTTGGATCTCCTTGCAGTCCAAGGGACTCTCAAAAGTCTTCTCCAACACCACAATTCAAAAGCATTAATTCTTCAGCGCTCAGCTTTCTTTAGAGTCCAACTCTCACATCCATATATGACCACTGGAAAAACCATAGCCTTGTTGGAGAAGACTCTTGAGAGTCTCTTGGACTGCAGGGAGATCCAACCAGTCCATTCTGAAGGAGATCAGCCCTGGAATTTCTTTGGAAGGAATGATGCTAAAAGCTGAAACTCCAGTACTTTGGCCACCTCATGCGAAGAGTTGACTTATTGGAAAAGACTCTGATGCTGGGAGGGATTGGGGGCAGGAGGAGAAGGGGACGACAGAGGATGAGATGGCTGGATGGCATCACTGACTCGATGGACGTGAATCTGAGTGAACTCCGAGAGTTAGTGATGGACAGGGAGGCCTGGCGTGCTGCGATTCATGGGGTAGCAAAGAGTCAGACACAACTGAGCAACTGAACTGAACTGAACTGATTAGACAGACCTTTGTTGGCAAAGTAATGTCTCTGCTTCTTAATATGCTGTCTAGGTTGGTCATAACTTTTCTTCCAAGGAGCAAGTATCTTTTAATTTCATGGCTGCAGTCACCATCTGCAGTGATTTTGAAGCCCCCCCAAAAAATGAAGTCAGCCACAAGTCTGCTACTGTTCCCAGTTTCCCCATCTATCTGCCATGAAGTGATGGAACCGGATGCCATGATTTTAGTTTTCTGAATGTTGAGCTTTAAGCCAACTTTTTCACTTACGTCCCCCTAAGAAGAGCCTTCAGCATTGTCTCTTTAGGTTTCACTTGTCTGGCCACTTGCTGAGGAATGGAGAGAGCAAGGGCAGCTTCATGAAGGCTGCACCGGAACTGAGCTTTGGACAGTAGTGTGACGACTGTGATGAGGGCAGGGAGAGGTGGGGGGGTCAGTGTGCAGGAGGACTGGGGCCAACAGCCCGAGGGGGCTTGGGAAGAAGGGACAGGCTGGAACAGTGGGTCACATGGTGGTGGTGGCCGGTGCGCCTGGAGAGCTACACTGGGGCTGAGTGAGGAAGCGCCTCCAGCGAGCTGCTCGACTCTTCATGACGAGTCACATGGCAGCAGCATGTGGGCACACTCTCTCTGTCCTGCCCCTAAACGGTTGAAAATCCAGTGATGACAGAGGCATGGAAACCTTCATATGTCACCACAGGAAAGACGGAGATGAAACAATCCTCAAAGGGGAGGCAGTGTGGAAATTAAAATACATAACCTGTCTCCTGATCTCATTTTTGATCACCCACTCATCCTGTGCAGCCACCTCTAACTGCCGTGGCTACCCTGGCACGGGTGCATCCGCCAATCCTCATTGCCCAGACTGGACTTAGCAGCTGTGCCACCTACAAGTGGAGAAAAGTTACGAGAAAAAATAAGACTTTAATAGACATTTTGTACATACTGTGGGTCTGCTCCTCCCGTTTGAGCAAATTCAGGCAGTATTTCCTTAGGCAATAATGATTTTTAACAAAGCAATTACATACACACATCTATAGAAATTTATAAATATAAGAAAATCAATACCTATGATCCCTGGTTTGGGAAGGTCCCCCTGGAGTAGGAAATGGCACCCCACTCCAATATTCTTGCCTGGAAAATTCCATGAGCTGAGGAGCCTGGTGGGCTACAGTCCATGGGGCCACAAAGAGTCAGACACAACTGAGTGACTGAGCACACACATGAATCTCTAATACATTTAAAGTGTAATTTAGGTCTTTATTAACATGAAAAAAATTTAAAAATGGAAGATTAGGAATTAAAGCTCATGTGAATTATTTATAATCATAAATATTATACTTAATTATTTTATAAAACACAGCATATGTGTTCTAGTTACATTAAGCAATTTGTGAATCAAAAAATAGACCACAATTATCAGAAGCTGTGTAAGCTATTAATGAGAGGGTTCAACTTTAAGTGAGACACATTTCTCTTTTGTGCTAAAAGAAATGCCATCTAATGGCTACATATGTTGTTAATAAATTAGGAAAAGACTGATAAAAGTTATATATTGTACAGTCCTACTCCGGGAGATGGTGAAGGACAGGGAAGCCTGGCATGCTACAGTTCACAGGGTCGCAAAAAGTCAGACACAACTTAGCAACTGAACAACAACCTCATGTCCCTAACTTCAGAGTGATTTATAAATGAATAAACTTTAGATTAGTTCTCACTTGAAAGAACTAAATTCATCAAAATACTAAATGAGTGTAAACCATCCTTTTTCACCTAGAAAACATTTAATTTCCAGAGTGAATTCATTTATTTTTTAGAGGCAAATATATCACCTAACAACACATCAATGATAGGTATAGTTTCTGAAAATTAAGTCTGCCAGAGAGAACTGTAATCTCCTTGATTTATGTGCCTTAATGCTTCAATGCAGAATCTCAGCATTTCATACATTAAACAGAAAAGGGCTCTGGAAAGAAGAACTTGTATCAGTTCAGAAAAGGAGAGAGTTTCTTCTGCTTTCTGGGTTGACTGAGATAAAACAAGATGACTTCTCTCATTTACACCAAACACTGAATCTGAAAGTAATAAGCCTAACAGAGAATAGGTCAGTTCTAATTATTATTTTTCTATGCACAGCTACAATGTGACAGAACACAAAATTAACAGCCCCAATGTAAACCAGTTTTACACATACCAAACATCACATATAATTTTTTATCTGAAATAAACAAAAAAGGTAACATGGTGATTTGAAATTAAAGGTTGCAAGTCTTAAGTACCCAGTTTTATAAGAATAATTAATAAGAAAAAGAAAAAATATCACTTACATATTCTAAGCACTTTATATATCCCAAACATAAGGTTTTGAAAAATTACAAGAGTACTCCAATCAAACACATATACAGTACAAACTAATGAAATGCTTTAGAAATCCTTAAAACAATCTGTACATCTGAGCAACCCAGAAGTGTATGTGAATTTCTTACAAAAGTGAAAAATATGGGAAACAAGAATAATTTATGACCCTACCACATTAAATCTTAGTGTACAGTACCAGATTTACAGTAACAGTACAGTAAAATGAACATGAGGTCACTTTATGCAAGTAAACAGCGATCCTCAAATGACATTAAATAGCTGCTTTACCTCTTGGCGGTTTGGTTTTATAATAAATATGTAATAAATATCTGTAGTATTCTGTACATGTTGAGTGCTTATCTTTCTCCATTTGAAAGTCCTTCTCCAGAGTCATAATGTCTCAGAGGCATCCCAGAGGGTGGGGAGTTGGGACGTTGCAGCAAGTCCATTAAC
>NW_024070198.1:41261820-41337952 GCF_014754425.2 Oryx dammah | reverse complement strand
GGCGCCAGCAGCTCCTCCCAGTCGGCGTCCCCGGCGCCGAGACCAGCTCGGGTGAGACGGAGACTCTGGGCCAAGGCTCCGCACGCGGCCTCCCAGGAAGAGGCCAGGGTCAGGCGGCGGGTCAGCGACCCGTGTACGGTCTCGGTCTCCATTCGGCCACCCACGGACCAGGCCGGCTCCGGAACCTCTCTTTATAGCTCTTTAATTTTCCGTCAGACCAAGGAAGGTTAAGGGCAACTTCCGGCTCGGCTGGCGGCAAACCTGACAGCCGCGGCTTCCGGGCGGCGTCGGGAAGAGACCAGCTACCGAAACACGCATGCGCGTGCCGGCCGGTTTAGGTGGCGGGGCTCCCAAGCTGCTGGGGAAAGAGCTGGAGGGAGGCGCATGCGCACTGGCAGCCTCGTCAAAACGCTGGGATTTGCGCAGGCGCGATGCAGAGCGCGCGGGAATGCCGCGGTTAGTCGACGTTACCCCTAGAACAGAAGCACGTGGTGTTGCTCTGCTTTTGCTGGCCTGACCGAGTTGGATTGGTCCATTGAGGAGAGTCCATCGCGAGTTCGGTGTGGTGGTCCGTTTCTCTCGAGATTTGAAGGACCTATTCTCGACGCTGGATGTCTCTGGAGTGGATGGACGCCGATAGTTTTTGCTGATGGCAGTTGTGCGAGGGATTGGGGGCTGCGCGAGCGGGCCGTGGAGTCGCCTTGTCACTCCTCACCCGGCTCCCACACGCACTTTCCTCCGAGGGTATCAGGTGGGTGCCCGCAGTTCAGCTTTCGCCGAGGAGGTTTGGACAGTGTACCCCGCAGCTGTGGGGCCGGGGCGAATTTCTAGGGAAGGTTTGGGGCCCTCGGACGTCACCGATCCGAACCCCTCTCGTGTCCCCCAGGCCCCACCGGGCCGGATGGAAAGTGGAGAAAGACAAGGGCCGGAAGGGGCTTGCCCCACTGGTCTGCACTCCAGGCCCCAGGAGGAGCGATTAGGAAAGCGGCCTTGGGTCTGTTGTGGAGCTGTAGAATCTGAGCTGGACCTGAAGGGCCTTTAAACTTTGGTCCGGAAAAGTGGTATTGGATGGAACTTTCCAGATGCCCCGGGGGATAGCTAAACCTATGATGCCTTTCTTCCCCTTTCTGTCAGCCCCACCTTGTGAAAAAAAATGGACCGTAGAGGTGACTCAGTGGTAAAGAATCCACCTGCCAAGCGAGAGACTCAGGTTCATTCCTGGCCGGGAAGACCCCCTGGAGAAGGAAATGGCAACCCATTCCTATATTCTTGCCTGGAGAATTCCATGGACAGAGGATCCTGACAGACAGTCCATGTGGTCACATAGACTCCGGTGAGACTTAGGGTCTAAATAGCAGCAGCAGCATGGTCTTAGAATAAACGTCACAAATCTAATTGTAAAAAATATACCTCAAGAGTGTTGAAGCAAAACATTGAAAGCAATGACATTGACGCAAGAAGCATGTAACAGAGTTTGGAAAAAGATAATCCTGAAAAATCTAGTATCTCCTATGTCTTTAGTTGCTAGATACTTAAGTTATGGAGCCTTAGAGAATAATATTGTGGCATTTCACCAATTACAGGTGAGCTCTCTTTTTCCACCCGGGCCACAGTTCATTTGTGTGAAGGAGTCTAACCTGGAAATGCTGGGAACAAATATCTTTATGGTTTTTACTTCTTTCGCCGAGGAGGTCTTTTGTTTCGTTTTTAGCATTTCGGTTGAAGTATATTTTTATTTCTTCACATGCTTTAGTAAGTCATATTTACATTATTCTGATGTATTTTTCAGAATTATGAAAAAAATTTCTTTGACTCATATCCTTTTCTTGTGATGTACCTTTTATTTTTTTTATTTTAAAAGTTTTTATATTATCCACTTTGAGACTTGAGACAGAAGTTAAAGGAGATGTAACAGTCTGAGGAGAGGATACATCTGATGGTCCATCAGAGATTCACAAGCTTTCTGTAAAGAGCCCGATAATTGTTTTTGAACTGTGGTGTAGGAGAAGACTCTTGAGAGTCCCTTGGACAGCAAGGAAATCCATCCAGTCCATCCTAAAGGAAATCAGTCCTAAATACTCATTGGAAGGACTGATACTGAAGCTGAAACTCCAGTATTTTGGCCACCATGAAGAACTGACTCATTGGAAAAGACTCTGATGCTGGGAAAGGTTGAAGGCAGGAGGAGAAGGGGCCGACAGAGAATGAGATGGTTGGATGGCATCACCAACTCTATGGACGTGAGTTTGAGTATGTTCCAGGAGTTGGTGATGGACAGGGAGGCCGGGCGTGCTGCAGTCTATGGGGTTGCAAAGTCCATGGGGACACAACTGAGTGACTGAACTGAACCAAACTGAATAAATTTTTAAAATTTTGTAGGCTGTTTTCTATTGACACTACTTGAGGCTGCTGTTTTACCTTGACAGCAAAAGTAGACAAGTTCTCAACAAATGAGTGTCACTGTGTTTCAGAATCTTTATGGACACTGACATTTTGAATTTCATGAAGATTTCATGGGGTAAATGGGTATGTCTGAATTTATTTCTATGTCTGAATTTAGAGGCTCCGCTGGGGTAAATTGTTACTCGATTGATAAAATTCATGTTTGAGTCATTGTCCATGACACATGGTAACACACCTGATGGGTTCTAGACTCTCTGATACTTGGGGGATCCAGAGTTTGTTTCTAATAAGATTCACACCTTGAAAAAAAAAACACTTTCAATGTACAGTAACTCAGCAATCAAGTAACCACAGGAATAGAAGGAAAACAAGAGATGAAGTAGTCAGCTCTGTAAGGAAAGTCAACGTAGCCTGTGTCCTTAATCATGACTTAGCTCATTCAAGACTGTTTACCTCAGAATCATTGTGCTTCAACAGGAAGGAGTAGGGAAAAAAAAAACTTGGAAAAATAAAACATTTTTGAGTGAGAGGAAAGGAAACCCACTGTTAATTCAAAGTATTGGGTTCAGTGAGGGTGAGCATAGTAGGTTCCTTTACTTAAGACAAATGTTTGTTTAGAGTTAAAGCAGGAGCTGGAAAACCTTAAGGTAAATGAAATTCACATTTTCAGAGACGTGCAAGCAAAGGTCATGGAGGCAGAGAAAAAGGAGCAACTAACATGGGAGGTGGGCCGGATGAGAATCAGTAAAGATTTTACAGAGGAGATGGTGCTTTAGTGAAGCTTTGCAGCATTAGTATTTCAGCAGATAGAGAAGGAGAGACTAGCGAGCCATCTAGCCAAGGCTCAGGCATGAAGATACATTGGATGTGGGGAAATACAGCGGGAAATGAGGCTGGAAAGATACATTGAGATGTGGACAGGCCCCATTTAGGGGCATGACACACGTGAAGTGCCTGGGGTGCAGAATTTAAGATGTTCACTGGGTCAGACAAGTGAAGGCTTGGCACATCGTTAAGTAGAGGGTTGATTTCAAAATCTCCCATGTTCTGGTAAGATGGAGTAGATGTACCTTTCCTTCAGTCAGTTCAGTCACTCAGTCGTGTCCGACTCTGCGACCCCATGAACTGCAGCATGCCAGGCTTCCCAACTCCCAAGCCTTGCTCAAATTCATGTCCATCGAGTTGGTGATGCCATCCAACCATCTCATCCTCTGTTGTCCCCTTCTCCTTCCTTCAATCTTTCCCAGCATCGGGGTGTTTTCCAGTGAGTTAGTTTTTTGCATCAGATGGCCAAAGTATTGGAGTTTCAGCTTCAGCATCCATCCTTCCAATGAATATTCAGGACTGATTTCCTTTAGGATGGACTGGTTGGATCTCCTTGCTGTCCAAGGCACTCTCAAGAGTATTCTCCAACAGCACAGTTCAAAAGCATCGATTCTTTGGCAGTCAGCTTTCTTTATAGTCCAACTCACATCCACACATGACTACTGGAAAAACCATAGCCTTGACTAGATGGACCTTTGTTGGCAAAGTAATGTCTCTTCTTTTTATTTTTTTTAAATTTTTTTAAAATGTTAGCTCATATGTTTATTAACCAATATACAATTACTTGTCTTCTGGTTTGTTGAAACAGTAGGTCAGACAACATTTGCCACAATAATGTCTGTTGAAGTGACTGGCCATAAAAACTGCAGCACCACATTCATCTGAGGGACACTCCCGGCGAAGGCGACTGATTTTGCCATTCTCATCCACCTTATAGTATTTCAGAACAGCCAATTTAACCTTCTTTCTGTTATGCTTGTTCTTGGGAGTGGTGTAAGACTTCTTCCTTTTCTTAGCTCCACCACGAAGTCTCAACACTAGATGAAGAGTGGACTCCTTTTGAATGTTGTAGTTAGACAAAGTACGTCCATCTTCCAGTTGCTTGCCAGCAAAGATCAGTCTTTGCTGGTCAGGAGGAATTCCTTCCTTATCCTGGATCTTGGCCTTTACATTTTCTGTTGTATCCGAAGGCTCGACCTCAAGAGTGATGGTCTTCCCCATCAGGGTCTTCATGAAAATCTGCATCTTGGTGGCTGTTCCACTGCAGATGGCGGCTCTGAAAGCTCTCTTCTTTTTAATATATTGTCTAGTTACCTTATGTTTTGTGTTAACTGTGCAACTAAACCCTGAACGTGTAAAGCAAGACTCTGAAAGATGGAGAGAAGAAAACAGACTAGCTAGTAACCTTTGAGATTCAAGGAAACCCAGTGGTGAAATACCCCCTGGATTTTGTTTTTTCCTCACATTTCCAGACTTGGATCTGAAGAAGCTGGCAACCTGCAAACACTATTGGGGGCAGACAAAAAAGCCCAACAAAAGCCTATGTTTCTATCCAAAGGAGTAGGAAACAGGCAGCCTAAAAAGACAGTATTCCAGCCAAATACCAGAGAAAAAACTATGGCCCTACTCTTCCCCATCTCCCCACAACTCCCTTCTTCCAGCAGAGACTGTGTGGAGAAACTAGACTTCCATTCCACCAGGCTGTAAAGAAATTTCCCAAGCCCCTCTCTCCAGGTTAGTGCCAGAGAAGGCTGAGTAGAGCTGAGACTTTCATCCCTAGGTAGTAAGTAACACCTCTTCTTATTCTCTGTGGTGTCAGTGGAGACCTTGGGAACTCTGGACTCCCACACTCACCTGGTAGATATGAAACACTATTCCACCTAACTGCTGGAGTGATATCAGAGGAAGCCTAGAGGCAATTCAGGATTTTTACTATCTCCCAGCAGTAACAAAGACACCTGCACAATGGTGTCATTGGAGACCAAAAGCATGAGGGATTTTTTTCAGTGTTCACCATAAGAATCTAATTGATCTCTTAGAGATAAAACTCATGAAAGTGTGCCCCTGTTCACTAAAACCAAAACTGAGACCCCAGGGGGAATGTTTTTTTTTTTTTTCCTTTTTCTTAAGCTAGTCCTCATTGATTCTCCAGCAATTCCTCAATTACTATTTAAGAGTTACTACCCATTGCTGGTTCCAGCAGTGGCTTCTGCTCCTGGTATGCTGTATGCTATGATTCTCTGTATTCACCTGCCTCTTAGCTTTTTTGAGGAGTGAAGTGAGTGAAAGTCACTCAGTCATGTCTGACTCTTTGTGACCCCACGGACTGAATTCTTCAGGCCAGAATACTGGAGTGGGTAGCCTTTCCCTTCTCCAGGAGATCTTCCCAACCCAGGGATCAACCCCAGGTCTCCTGCATTGCAGGTGGATTCTTTACCAGCTGAGCTACAAGGGAAGCCCTTGGGGAGGAGGGGTGGCTATTTTCCCTGTGAATTCAGTTCTCTTGTTTACTTAAAAAGACTTGGTTTTCGATTTCTTCTGTTTTTTTCTTGTTTTGAGGATGACAGTTCCCAAACTCTCTACGTTTTGGAGTGCAAATTGGAAGTTCATGTTCATTTAGTTTATTTTTTCTTTCTTTTCCTCAGACTGGATAACCTCAATTGACCTATCTTCAAATCTACTAGTTCCTTCTTCTGCCTGCTCAAATCATTTGTTGAACCCCTCCAGTGAATTTTTCTTTTTTTCCTATTCTCATACTTTCCTTTAGTTCTTTAGAAGTGGTGTGTGTGCTGCTGCTAAGTCGCTTCAGTCATGTCTGACTCTCTGCGACCCCATAGACGGCAGCCCACCAGGCTCCCCCGTCCCTGGGATTCTCCAGGCAAGAACACTGGAGTGGGTTGTCATTTCCTTCTCCAATGCATGAAAGTGAAAAGTGAAAGTGAATTCCCTCAGTCATGTCTGACTCTTTGTGACCCCATGGACTGCAGCCCACCAGGCACTCCGTCCATGGGATTTTCCAGGCAAGAGTACTGGGGTGGGGTGCCATTGCCTTCTCCGGTGGTATGTCTAGACATGTTTAAAATAGCTGATTTAAAGTCTTTGTCAAGCAGAGCCAACACCTGGGATTCTTCAGGGAAAGTTTTTACTGATTTCTTGCCTCCTCCTCATGGGCCATACTTTCCTGTTTCTTTGCATGTCTTGCCTTTTATTGAAAATTGCACATTTAAAATAACATAGAGTTCCGTGATGGCCTAGTGGTTAGGATTCCAGGCTTTTATCACATGGCCTGGGTTCAGTCCCTGGTTAGGGAATGGAGATCCCATAGGTCACATGCTGTGTCCTCCCTATACCTCAAAAGCAAGATAAAACACTGTAATACAATATGGCAACTCTGGAAATCAGGTTCTCCCCATTCTCCAAGTTTTGTTATACTTGTTTAGTGACTTTTCTCAACTAATTCTGTCTAAAGTCGGTATTCTTTGTCATGTGTGAACACTGAAGTCTTTATTGATTAGCTTAATAGGCAGCTAATGATTGGACAGGTGAAGTCACTCAGTTGTGTCTGACTCCTTGTGACCCCATGGACTGTAGCCTGCCAGGCTCCTCTGTCAATGAAATTTTCCAAGCAAGGATACTGGAATGGGTTGCCATTTCCTCCTCCAGGGAATCTCCCCAACCCAGGAATCCACCCCAGGTCTCCTGCACTGCAGACAGCCTCTTTACCATCTGAGCCACCGGGATCCAGTATACTGCCCAGTCTTTCATGAGGGCCTCTGTGTGCATACTGGGGCATGCCTTCAGTAGTATCCAAGAAGTTGAAAACGGCTTTTACCTTCAATTTCCTACTTGGAAAAAGGTGAATTGGGATATAATGCACAGGGCCATCTCCTGTCCTTCTGGAGAATACTCATAACTCTGCATACATATGTGCACAGCCTTTAGATTTGTTCAAAACCTCAGTGGATCTAATTCACCAGTTTTTCCATAAAGAAGGCTAAGTACCAAAGAATTGATGCTTTCAAATGTGGTGCTGGAGAAGACTCTTGAGCATCCTTTGGACTGTAAGAAGATCAAACCAGTCAATCCTAAAGGAAATCAACCCTGAATGTTCATTGGACAGACTGTTGCTGAAGCCGAAGCTCCAATAGTTTGACTACCTAATGCAAAGAGCCAACTCGTTGGAAAAGACCCCAATGCTGGGAAAGATTAAAGACAGGAGGAGAAGGGGATGACAGAGGTTGAGATCACTGACTCAATGGACATGAATATGAGCAGACTCTGGGAGACTGGAGGACAGAGGAGCCTGGCATGCTACTGTCCATAGGATCACAAAGAGTCAGACATGACTTTGCAACTGACTGACAACAATCATTTGCCCCAAATATTATCCACTGCTCAGAGAGCCAGGAAGTGAAAACTTTTTGCCAAAATTTCTGTGAGAAGACTTATTGCACTGAGTGGACTCCAAGTTGGGTCAAATACAGATAGCTTTTGCAAGCAAGGTCTTTCATAAAAACAGCAGATGACTCAGATAATGACAGTTCTTGGGAATGAGGCTTTGAAAGAGCTCTGCTTCTATTCTGCTCCATCTGGTTGGCTGCATTGGAATCAGGGCTGTTGAAAATAAGGCTTCCATGGAGCTGGAGAATGAATGATGAAACAGTACCACAAAGCATGCTAGCATGCTGTTCATACTGAAATTCAGTTCTTAAATATTCCTTGAGCTGCTGAAAGCTTATAGTTAGTATTCAAAGTCAGAAAAACCTGATTCTGACAATTTTTTTTTTTGGTCAGATTTTCATTGCTTTTATAAAGGAGAGAATTTTCAGAGATCTTATGCCACCATTTTTGGTAATAACTCTCTTGCTGTTTGTAACCTCATGCAGGGTTTGGCCAGAGCAGCAAGGACTAACCCTTCATAGTTAAATTAATTCTTTCATTTAATGGAACCAGCTTTGCTAGTGTGAGTACCTTGAAATCATAGAATCCTGATTTAAAAGATACCCTGATATCCAAATTGCTTTTTGAAATCTTTTTGGCTTAACCATAAAGTATATAATATTTTGAAGTCAGTGAACCTATACTTGCTAAGTTGCTTCAGTCATGTTCAACTCTTTGTGACTCCATGGACCGTAGCCCACCAGGCTCCTCTGTCCATGGGATTCTCCAGGCAAGAATACTGGAGTGGGTTGCTATGCCCTCCTCCAGTGAACTTATATCTGAATTCTATTAAGTGGCTGTAAGTATATACTATTTCCTTGTATTGCTAAAACAGAGTCTAAGCAGACTTTTATAATTGTACTTTTAGAAATATTGAGCATTTTTAGATATTAGCCACCCCACATCACTGTCTTTTTATTATATTGAACCCTCAGATTTGCTTTTGATTAACAGTCAAACCTTAAAAAAGTCCTCTGAGAGAAACAGAACCTGAAAATGTGATATTGAAATGAAGTGATTTAAAATAGTATTTGGGCATTTACATGTCCATTGATGCCACAGTATATCTGAACATGGAATGGAATTCAGAACTCCATGAAAGAGAGCTAATGTCCAAAGAATTGATGTCACACAGAGTATGGCCTGATTGGCACAGAAGTTGGAGCTGGACAGTTGATTCTCCATTCTGCTCTGGTGGAGGCTGCACTTCTAAAGCGAGCTCTTCAACCTTACATCTCAATTACTCCTAACAGGGACAGTTAGAATTTTCTTTCTCAAATTAAACACTTGAGAAATCCCTGATAAGATGTACTGTTCCCTCAAGTTTATTTTAATTGTAATTTTTTTTTGCTGTCAGCCTTCATCCAGCTTTGACGACTTAGATTCTCGTAAGTATGCTTTGGTGGTTGGATGGTTTCATTCTCTCTTCCAGGTCACTTTACCCCAGTTTAAGGGCGTTAGATTAAATAAACTATTTATTCCAAATAACTTGGACTTCCTGGAAAGATTTAGGTAGGGTTCAGAAGAAAATTGGCAGTTGTCAGAGGGAGAATGGAAAAACTTCCTTTTCCTGAAACACGTATCTCTTACAAAAGAGATAAGTATAGTCTTAGGATTAATGAACATAACATTTAAAGAAAGTTGTTCCCTTAATAATTGCTGTCGGTGATTTTTAAGCCTAATGTACAGCAGGGGTTTAATTCTGACTCTGAAAGTGAACAGAGGTGACTCTGAAAGTGAACCTGGAGGCCCAGATGTTTGGAAGTAAAACCATTTGCTCCAATGTAGGCAGGTTTGTTATTTACAGCTGCACTTTACTGCATGTGAAAGAGAGAAAAAGATTCTTCCCACTGTCTTTCCTTCTTTCTCTCTGGACTTTATATTTCAGTCCCATCTCACTTAGAAATGAACCTTTTTCCCCATGTCTGGGCCCACTTATGGTCCTGGGCACCCTCCTAGGAAGACTCATTTGTGCTTTACAAGCATTGGGTTCATTCTTCTTCCACTGAAGGAAGCATATTGTGGTTGCTAACTGACTGTGGGGAGGGAAGCCACTTTCACTGCTTGCCTGTACTTCTCTGCCTAGATAAAAGCTCCAAAGTTAACGTGATAATTATGTTCTGCATTGGTGGCGCTATCCTGTTGGCCATGCTCATTCTGATGGCTGTCGTCATCTGTCTTTACTACAAAGTAGCCAGCGCACTGAAGTGAGTGATGTGGTAAGAGGGGCTAACACCCCCTCACATGGGATCCTGGGGCTCCATGCTTGAGCGGGATCATCCCCGGCCCTGTGGCCGCACCCTGGGTGAGGTCAGGAACAGTGGGAGGGTTTGAGAGGACCGAGGCGGGGAGGGTAGAATCTGGCTTTCTACCCCTTTTGGTCTGGGGCTGTAAGCTCACAAGGAGAATGTTCTGAGCCTCTGGGTCTGTGCTGCTTTGCCCTCCCTTGCCTTCCCTTACCCTCAGTGGGTTGACTCCACAGGACTGCAGACTGAAGATGGTGTGACTGAGTCTGCCTCTGCTCACTCGGAGGATGGGCTGAGCTGATGTTCCCCCTGCTTGAGTGGGGTAGTTCTCACTGGGTCCTTGGCTCTGGGCACAGTGGGATGGGCCTGTAGGACCCTGGGGAAGCTGAGTTGTGTGAAGATCCTGGGCTTTGCCTCACCAGGGAGTGTAGATCTGAAAAGGGAGCATTAAGTTTGGGGGAAAGGAGCCTTCAAATATGGGCAAGACTGGTCGTCAGAAGCAGTGGTGTTCCCATGCATTAATGTTCCAAGGAGACAGCATGTTTGTTGAACAGAGTCCTGCATCAAGCTTTGAATGACCTGGTTTTTATTTCCAGCTCCTCCTCTACTTGTATGTGTTTGATCAAGTCACTGTGCTTTTCCATGTCTCAGATTCTTTATGTGATAAGTGGGGAGAATACATTAAAAAAAAAAAAAAAAAACAGAAGTCACGTTCCCATCCTAGGGAAGTTCAGTCTGTGAGCAGGAAGGTAACTCTCAGCATCTGGGGGCGGCTGACTTGGCACCCTCCTGGGTTGTGCTCTGCACTTGGCAGACTTGCAGTGATCACCTGGGTGACCCGCACTTGCAACTCACTCCCTCATTTGCTGGAACCTGATCTTACATTTCTGGCACTCTTAGGAGAGGAAGGGGTTGGACAGGAACTTGAGATGAGGGCAGAGTTGCTTTCATCTCGGGCTGGTGTCATGGGTTTGATTGGTTCCAGGCCCAAATTCTCCAGATCCCCCTGACAGTTGTAACAGGTGGACCAAGAAGAAAAATTCTAATCCTATGTTCTGTGTATGTCTTTTCTTAAGCATGCCAAAGGTACCTGTTTGTTTGGCCTTAAAAAATAATCCAGCCATGGTCAGCCCGGACAAGGTCAGTGCGGCCCTCACCACTGGGTCTTATCCCACCCTCCAGTGCTGTGACGAATGTAGCTTGTATCCCGGCTTCGATGCCCTGCCTCCATGCTGCTGTAATGTAAACGAGGGGCTCTGACTTGGGTGGGTACAAATATCTTCATGAACAATATTTCTTTCTTAGTAGAGTCTTTTATTATTCAAGTCAAGTTTTATACTGTTTCCATTATATCATGTACTATATACCATATTTATGTGCTTTTGAATAAATGCATTATTGAAAATAACCCTTTCTGCCTCCAGTATTGTTGTTGTTGTTAGTTGAAAAAGTACTTACATTTGTGTCTTACCTACTTTGGGACTTGGGTCAACTAGCTTATCATGTTATATTGCAATATAAGGAGAGTTAAGAGTAGAAAATACATCTATATATACAACCCCAAGGGAAAAAAAAAATAGATGTTAGAGTGTTTCCAGTTTCAGACTCTGCTATAAACTTCCCGTGCCCGAGCCCTTCTCCTTCTACCGACTTCCTTCACTCCCACCCAGCTTGCTCTGCCATGGACATTGTTATATGGCCAGGAGGGAACCGCCATTCATCCCAGAGGGTATCAGCCAGGCCGGCTTTCTCTGGGTGAAGGGCGCTTGATTTGTGTAACGATGGGGTTGAGCTCTGTGGTGTCAAAAGGACATTTTAAAAACCTGAGATTTCTCCTCCTGCTATCCTCCAAAATATTCAGAAGCCGATTTCCCTTCTTTTTGCATCACTATTAACACTGATTTTTGCTGACTCGCCTGTTTCAGTATCTTTAACTGCAGACAGTGTTTTTAACCTGCTGAGTGGTGAAGCCCAGATCCTTCTGGTCTCAGCAACAGGCAGGAGGATGCACCCCTCTTCATTCCTGCTCGGGCTGCTCCTTTCTGTCCCTGCTCTTTCCTCTGAGCCTCTGAAACCCCCTTCTAGCCCCAGACTCTCTGTTTGTAACCAGAGTTTGTACTTTCCCTCATTAGCACAACCTTTGTTTAGTCAGCATCCCGTGTTTTACTCAAGGAATTAACTAGTAACAAGTGGTTGGTTACCTACTAAAAAGGATGAAAAAGGAAAACAGGAAATAATGAGAAACAACTACTACCTCTAGGCTCACAGGGAGAAAGTGATGGTAGAACTAAGCATTTGGAAGAGGTCACCTCCTGGCGGAGAGGCAGTCCTCTAGCTGAGGGCTTGGCTGAGGAAGGTCTGTTCAGCACTTTAGAGCCAGCAGGGCGAGCTGCTCTCACACAGTAGGCCTTGGAGTGGCTGAGAAGCTCCCTGGAGGGTGACGTGAGTGCCCCCAGTCTCAGTAAGGGTTTTGAGAGGGAAATTCAAGGCTGCACCTTCCCTGGAGCCTGCCCCAAACCTGCCAGCTGGAAGTGACGAGTCCTTTTGGGTGTCCCCGGAGCACTTCCTCTCCTGGCATCTGCTACTTCCTGCCTCATCTTATGAGTTCAGGTGCACTTAGATTTTCTCTTGCCACCAGCAGGCTCCTGAGCATTAGTGCAATTTCCCTCTGAGCCCCACTCAGTGGTCAGCACAGTGCTCAGAACCCGGGAGGCCCTGTGCAAGTGTGTTCCAAATGTGGGGCGTACACCCTAAGTCCAGGCATTGCAGGGTCCTTGAGGGAGGCAGGATGGAGTAAGGGGTTCTTTGAGACACCCCTCTGGCAGGCAGTAGGAACAGAATGTAACAGAGAGGTTTCAGAACCGGGCAGATTTGGTTCAAAATCAACTGTGCCTTTCACAAGCTCATACCACTGCAGAAGTGGCTTAGCCTCTCTGAGCCTCAGTTTCCTTAATGTAAAATGGGAGAGAGGGCCGCCTAACCAGCAGCCAAGGTGTTCTCTTTACTCCTATGTGTGAGTATACAGTGTGCCAGGGGATACACCATGGAGATAAAGGCAAACAAGTCCCTAGGTGCCTGATTGAATTCCAGGTCCAAATCAAAACAGATTCCCCCCATTTTCTTGTTAATAGTTTCATGCAGATCTTCCAAATACTTCCCCCAGTGGCCATGTGGGTCAGTCTCCTCTGCATTCCTTCATACATTAAACGCAGCCACTGGCAAGATCTTTTGTAATGTGAAAAGAACTTAACTAGGTTGGGAAAATCAAATTAAGTATTTACAAGCAGCACTTGAAAACTGTCTGGTTACTGGCCCATCAACCATTCTTCTATCAGGAACTGACTGAACACCTGCTGATGGCCATGCAAGAGGGGTATTCAGAGGTGCATCAGGTGGAATAGCGTAATACTATGAAACCTGTCAAATAGTGTGACCCACTAGAGAGTGTAAAATCCCATCACCAGGAATTATTAAAAAAAAAAAAACTCCTTTGTAGTGGAGTGATTGAGCTATATACAATGCACGATTAGCATATAATATATAATATCAATGATATTTTTCTATAGTTTTAGCAGCCTCAAAGGAGTATCTCAGACCTGCTGGGTGGAGCTGAAAGTCCAGGCTCCACCTGACTTGAGGCTGCAGGGGGGTCCTCATTGCCCAGCTCTTTACTCTGCCTTCTCTGATAACACCCTGGGGAGGGGAGGCGAGGAGAGGGGAGAGGATAGGTAAGGGGCACTGAGAGCAGGTGGAAGGCCAGGCTCCCCACTTCACCTTTGTTGGCTAGGCAAGGGGTGGGGCCACAGTTTCACCCATGGAGCAAGTAAGTTATGGACTCAGAGTTTTCTAGAATTGCCCGGCTGCCTCTTTGTTGGTCCTCTGGCTAGAGAGAGCAGGCTTCTCTCAGGTCATTTTTGTCTGTACTAATTGGAGCTTCCGGTTTGTACCTTTCTTCTTGTTAAGTTCATTTTGATCCGTTCGACATGAGATGCTGACAGTAGCCGTGGTTTTCAAACTTCATCATTCCTAAGAATCATCTGAGTGCTTTTGGAAAGAGCAGCTTCCTGGGTCCCATTCCCTGAACTACACCCAGAGTACCTGAACTGGAAGTTCATTGGACCCTTATTTATTTTTCTTAAAAAAAAGTTTTATTTCTGTATTTATTTGGCTGTGCCAGGTCTTAGCTGGGCATGCGGGAACTTCAGTTGCAGCACGTGAACTCTTAACTCTTAGCTGTGGCATGTGGGATCCAGTTCCCTGACAAAGGATTGAACCCAGGGCCCCTGCCTTGGGAGTGTGCAGTGTTAGCCACTGGACCACCAGGGAAGTCCCTTATTTATTTATTCTTGAAAATTCAGTGCATTCATTGTCAACACTTTTCACATTAGGGATTTGCTAAATGCCATAAGGTGCTAATTTTGGAAGCTCTTAGCCTTTCTCTGCAAGATTTAGACAAGTACAGTTAATGGGCAGGCAAACTTTTAAAAGTGGAAACTCTAGCAGCTCTTGCTAATCTGGAAAAACTTTTTTTTTTTTTTTTTAATTTGAAGCACTTGCACAAAATAGATGCCAGATGCTAAAATCACTGTTTCATGTGACTGAGGACGAAGCTACTTGTGAGAGATAATTAACTTTGGATATAAAGATGCTATCTTCATCAAACTGACCATTAATTACATATCAACTTCTACTATGTATCCGCAGGGAACTTACTTTTACCAAGATGGTTTTCAGTGAAGGGCATGTTTGCAGTGAAACTGACATGTCTCGCTTTAGAGGCAATGTCCCTCCTCCGGTCACTTATCAGATTTTTATCTCTCAGGAATTTGGGGTTCACTTCCGGGCCCCATCACACCCTGCCCTCCTCCCTGAGGGACTTGACAATAGTGTATTATCATCTCGTACATGCTATTTATTGACAGAGATGGGAACAATATCCCCTGGACTTGAGAGCTCATGTGTTAAATACTGTTACTAAATATGTCTTGAAAAACAAGAGAAAAAAAAGTCTGTTTCTTTAAAGAAAACTTTGAGGGCACTGAGCCTAGTGCAGAATTCTTTCTGTTCAGATATAATGAGAAATTAGATTATGTGGGTGCTGCCCTTCTTTTCAGGGAGGACGTGGGACTATGCTAATCTTTCTTTGTCTGCTTTTCAGGTTTCCCGTAAGGCTTTGAAGATCTGGGAAACAGACTAAGCATGTGGTAGCTCACAGAGCAGTCCTGAGGGGTTCCTGTGATTGTTGCTCAGGCTCTCATTTGCAAGCTTAACCCAAGCTCAACAAAGCCAAGGCCCAATTTGTTTTCTTTGAAACAGACAAATAAAGCTCATTTTGCGTAAACAACAATGAGTAAATGACGTTTGATTCAACTGACCAATGACTATAGTTAAAAAAAAAAAAAAAAGAGCAGTGATTTTCTGATAGACAGTTTATTCTTCACAGGGCCCTTGGCAAGATCTGAAAATAAATTCTCCCACCACTAGAGGGACAGAAACAAAAAGATCCACCTACTAGCATCTAAACATTAAGGAGTCAAGTTAAGTGCAGTGTGGTATCAAGAAATAACTTTTCTTTATGACATGTTGTACAGTTTAAGACTGTGATTGAGTTCTTGATAGTGAAGAATTGTAAAATGCAAGACTCCTATCTGCAAAGACATCAATTGCCTTAGAAATTTGGTAATCAGACAAGATTTACTTAGCAATAAACCTCAAAGAGAACCTCTTTAGCTCTTTTATCTGTCTCTACGAGGACGACCTCAGATTTATCCAACATTACTTTGCTGAGCAGAAATAGAATTTGCTTCTAGTTTCTAACAGGTTGATGTGGAACTCGGAGAAATCACCCATGAGTCCTTCTCTGATCAGTTCCTTTGTGGATCTCCAGGGGTCCCACCATTCGGAAATGCTCAGCCTGCTCTTCTGTGGCCTTCCTGGGGCCTGTGCCCCTCTTACTCCACCCTGCACAGCCCTGGGAGCAGCGGGAGGAATGGTCCCCCACTTTGCAGATGGTGACCTTACACTGCAGATAGATCACGTCATAGCTGGTGAGAATGCTGAAGATGTTGAACTTGAATTGGGCTACATTCTTTTGCTGGGAGTGCAGGTTGATATAAGTATTGTCTTTGATGCACCTGATGAGAAGAAAAACCCCAGGTCAAGAGGATTAACTTAAAGCACACTGTTATTTATTGTTTGGTCGCTCAGTCGTGTTGGACTCTTTTTGACCTCATGGACTGCAGCCTGCCAGGTTCCTCTATCCATGCAATTTCTCCGGTGGGAATACTAGAACGGGTTGCCATTTCCTACTCCAGGGGATCTTCCTGACCCAGAGATCAAACCTGCATCTCTTGTGTCTCCTACATTGGCAGCTGGATTCTTTACCACTGTGCCACCTGGGAAGCCCCAATTTAAAGCATGGTGTGGATTAATTCTGGCTCAAATAATTGGGCTTGGACACAAACCTCTGAATTTCAACCAGGGTTCCTCCCACTACCCACTCTTTCTTTCTTTTATGAAAAAAATGAGATGGTTGGATGACATCACCAACTGGATGGACATGAGTTTGAGCAAGCGGTGGGAGTTAGTGATGCACAGGGAAGCCTGGCATGCTGCACTCCATGGGGTCACAAAGAGTTGGACATGATTAAGGGACTGAACTGAACTAAACTGGTGAGAGGAAAAAACCACCATTCCTAGCCAGAAACAGAAAGGCACTGCAAAACACAACAGAAAAACAAAACAAAGCAAATGTGAGCCAGAACTATTACCTACTCTGTTTTTTCAAAAGGGTAGATTAAAGGTGGTAGCTATATTATCTGAGGGGCTTCCTTGGTAGCTCAGCTGGTAAAGAGTTCACCTGCAATGCAGGAGATCCCAGTTTGATTCCTGGGTTGGGAAGATCCCCTGGAGAAGGGATAGGCTACCCACTCCAGTATTCTTGGGCTTTCCTGGTGGCTCAGACAGTAAAGAATCCTCCTGCAATGCAGGAGATCTGGGTTTGATCCCTGGGTTGGAAAGATTCCCTGGAGGAGGGCATGGCAACCCACTCCAGTATTCCTGCCTGGAGAATCCCCATGGATAGAGGAGCCAGGCAGGCTATGGTCCATGGGGTTGCAAAGAGTCAGACATGACTGAGCAACTAAGCACAGCACAGTACATATTATTTGAAGGTGAACTTAATTTATTTTAAATTTTATTTTGTATAACTACTGGAAAATGAAAGAAAGAAGTAAATGATATATCGAGAGGAGATAAAATGGAATAAAATAAAATGCTCAATTAAAACCAGCATATAAAATGCACTAAACCTGCATTAAAACCAGAGACAGCAGCAAAAGGAGAATTGAGGGCAGAAACAAAGAACAAATGCAACAAATAGAAAACAGTTACTAGGATGGCAGATTTTAATCCAACTATGTCAACTATCACTTTAAATGTGAATGACTTAAATATTATCAATTTGAAGACACAGACTGCCAGAGTAGATTAAAAAAACCAAGATCCAACTATATGCTGTCTATAAGAAAACCATTTTAAATATAAAGACAAAGATTAATTAAAAGTAAAAGGATAGAGAAAGATTTACCAAGTTAATGCCAATCAAAAGAAAGCTGGATTAGCTATCTTAATTTCAGCCAATACAGACTTCAGAGCCAGGATAATTAGAGATGAAAAGGGGCATTACACAATGATGACGGGGCCAAAAGAGGATGAGATGGTTGGATGGCATCACCAACGCAATGGACATGAGTTTTAGCAAACTCATGGAGATGCTGCAGGACAGAGAAACCTGGTATACTATAGGCCATGGGGTCACAAAGAGTTGGACGTGACTTAGCAACTGAACAACAACAAGCTCCCACCTTAGGACACTAGAGAAAGAAGAGCTAGTAAAACCTGTTAATAAAATAAGCAGAAGTATGACAGTTGTTAAATTCTGGCCTCTCTGATGTAGATAGCCACTCGGCTTACAGGATCTTGGTTCCCTGACTGGGGATTGAACCTGGGCCATGGCTGTGGAAGCACTGCATCCTAAGCACTGAACCACCTGAGAACTCCCTCTCCTTGAGACCTGAAAAGGGAAGAGCTTTCTCTCTCTGACTCACATCTGTGCACCTCCCACACCGTGGCTCACTCTGCCTGTGGAAGGTGCTGCCTCTTGCCCTCCCCAACTTTTGGAATCAGGCACCATGATGCCTCTCAGGGGCTTTAGGAAGTGCTTACCACTTTAGTGGCTCTCACCACTCTGGAGCTGCCATCAGAAAGTGAGTTTTGATGTCTTCTCACGGGTTGCCAATTACCCATCCGTAAGCATTTTGCACTGGTTGGATAAGAGAGCTATAAAGGCAAACATCTTGCCTGAGTTCTAATTTGGCAAATGTTCTGTCTAACCAAGGGTGCCAGAATAAACCTCATCACTGTAAGAGCTTAGCCTGATAACTCAGCAGCCCATCAGTGCTGGCCAAATACCCTGAGGAATAGGGAATGCAATAGTTATAAAACTTGGAGAGGAGAGAAGCATGAGTCAGCAGAGCCTGAGACAGCACGGGCTCTGCCTAGGACTCTGGGGATTCAAGGGACATTGTCTAGACTTCCTATAATTATCTGCCCTCAGCTGGGATCAGAGGGATGGTTAGGGTCTGGGCTCCGCCTCTGGACAGGATGAAGACTGGGTACAACGTTGTGATTTAGGACTGCCAGTTAAGAAGACAATGGTCAGACTTCCCTGGTGGTCCAGTGGTTAAGAATCTGCCTGCTAATGCAGGGGACACGGATTTGATCCCTGGTCCCAGAAGATTCCATGTGCCACGGGGCAACCAAGCCTGTGTACCACAGCTACTGAAGCCCGCGTGTGCTTGCGGGTCCACACTCTGCAACCAGAGAAGCCACAGCAATGAGAAGCTCCTGCACCTCAATGAAAAGCAGGCCCTGCCCACCGCAACCAGAGAGGTAGCCCAGCGAGCGGCAGTGAAGACCCAGCACAGGCAAAAAGAAACACAAATGAGTAAATCGCTGTTGTCTAGTCTCTAAGTTGTGTCCAACTCTTTGTGACCCTATGGACTGCAGCCTGACAGGCTCCTCTGTCCATGGAATTCTCCAGGCAAGAATATTGGAGTGGGTTGCCATTTCCTCCTCCAGGGGATCTTCCCAACCCAGGGATCAAACCCACATCTCCTGCACTGCAGGCAGATTCTTTACCATCAAGCCACCTGGGAAGCCCAGATAAATAAACAAAATTATTAAAAAACAAAACAAAACAGGTCCCCCAAAGGAATAACAGGTAAATAGTCAACCACATCAACCAGAAAGGGCCTTCCATTTTCCTTACCCTTGCTTGATCAAATCATACTTGACAGTTGTAAAATCACTGGGGTCTGGAGAAGCCACACAGGTATCCACAAAGAGCCGCAGGCTGGGGTTGAGACTGTGGAGTGTGGCCTGGAGGAAGACCTCTTTCTTCTGGCTGGCGTAGTGTGGCCCCGTGTTCCCTCCGTGCTGGGATGGGGGCAACTCAAGGAAAGATATGGACACATCGTAGCCAGCGTTCTCCCCAGGGACAACTTCCACTGCTGACGGGCCGTCCACCCTGCAGGTGAACTTGAGCTGAGGCACCCTGTGCCGCACGATGACTCGGCCCGGGTGGCCCCTGGTTCGGCCTCTGACGGAGTTGGAGTAGCTGAGGGAGCCACGGCTTTCCTGGGAGGAGAGGAGAGAGTTGTCAGCCCGTGCTCCTGGCTCCCTACCCAGCGCTTTCTTTACAAGCGGAGACTTCTGCTCTGTGCCTGCCGCTCGGAGCCAGTTTGCTGAGAAGCTGGAGGGCATAAGGCCTCAGGCATGACCTCTCTGGTACCTGAGGTCATGAGGGGTTGACCTTATGTCCCTGCTTCTGGGAGTTTGGGGTGCATGTAGGGAACCCCTAGTATGCGAGTCTGGACTCCCTTCTGCCCTCTGTGGGGGCCAGGCTTGGGGAATACAAGATAGGGTGGGAGGTCCACACTAGCTGCTGAATTCCTCTACTGCTCTGCCCTGCTCTGACCCCCAGACCAACCCTGGTCCCTTGTGAGCTGCAGTCCTGGCCCTACAGACCCTCACTCTCAGCCTTGCTCCTTCAAAGCCAACATGACTTCAAGGGGCCAAGAAGGTGCTGGAGGCTGATGAGTAGGGGCCTCCAGCAGCCTCCTTCCCATAGCCTGCTGGGTCATAGAGACTCATCCTGGCCAGGAATGTTTGTTCAAGGGAGCCTTGCCTGTGCAATCCAGATCCAATGGCAGTCTGCCTTGAAACCCTCCAAAGAAAGCCCTGACAGCTTACAGCAGTGTTTCTCACTGTTGCCTTGTTTTCCTTCCTTTTTTTTTTTTTTTTTTTGCCCCTAAGAACCCGTATCTCTCTTCCACCTTGAGGAGGATGTCACCCTTGTTGAGAATACACAGCTCAGAAGAAAAACTAAACTCTAGGACCGCGTGACCCAGCCCAATTCCAACCAGACTTTGGGCTTCCTGTGTTTCACAGCCCTGAGTCTCTCCCGTGACCTCTTCAAGCTGGCTGCTGCCTCGGGGCCTCTGCACCCCTCTGCTCACCCCCTGCTTGGAGCCCTCCTCCTCTTCCTCTGTGCCTGCTTTATGTCCTTTTTCAGGCCTCAGCCCTTTGACCACCCTATTCAAAAGTGGTCTTCCACCCCAAAGCATTTTCTAGCCTTTTCTTTGTTTGACAGTCTCCTTAATCCTTTTGACGACAAAGGACTCTCATCTGTGTGTTTATTCAGGACCTGTGTTTCCCTTCTCGCCAATGTAAAAGCCGTGGAGCTATGGTCCTGTCAATCATATTGGCTGCTGGGTCCTCAGCACCTAGAAGGATGCTCATTCCCTGACTCTGAAATCAGACATGGGCCCCTTTCATAGTGCTGCCTTTCCCCATAAGTGCCTGGGGACTTGCCACCACTGCAGGCGGTTCCTGACTTGGCCCCACAACTGTGGTCAGCACAGGAGGCTTGCAGGGGGAGCTGGGCCAGCCAGGGCCAGGCAGGACAGCTCAAGGTTCTCCCCAGTGGACTGGAAATGTCCAGGGCCTGCTCGTCTCCCAGACACTGGGGAACTTCCAGCAGACTGCTGGGGAAGAAACCTCTGAGGTTAAAATTAGAATTTCTAGAACAAAGAGGATAAGAATGATCACAGTCTGCACAAATAGATGCAATGTGAAGTATGGACTTAAAGTGGTTATTTAGCGCCATGCAGCCTGTCTGAATGCATTCAACCTCCAGCAATGTCAAGTGTTTGGGGTGCTCTTTTTTGGGGCATGTGTCTAAACAGGGATGTGAAAGAATACATGAATAACATAGGGATCTTGCTTTGTAACTTGTTACATTATTAAACGTGCCTATGAACATGATTTTCTGGTTATACACTCTTCCTGTATCTTTGGTATACTTGTTTCCTTAATTTCAATGATACTGATTTGTGAAATAAGTAGGTGGTTAAGCAAAATGAAATGAACATATTCATTTCATTATACATAAATATCTTAATATTTGTTTCCTACATTGGGAAACCTGGTTAGAAACATGGCACTCAGCCTGTCTTCCCCAAGCCCAACACTATAGCTTGCACATGGTAGGTGGGCACTATTGCTGAATAAAAAAGCATGTGGTAACAAAACGCTTTGGCTTTGCAGCTTAGAGAATAGCATCCATCTATCCATCCATCTGTCCGTCCGTCTGTCCATCCACCCATCAGCCCATCAGCACTCTGTACTTGTTACTATGTATTCCAGATTCCCAAAAGGAAGGGCTGCTGCTGTTTCTAAGTCGCTTCAGTAGTGTCCAACTCTGTGCGACTCCACAGACAGCAGTCCACTAGGCTCCTCTGTCCCTGGGATTCTCCAGGCAAGAATACTGGAGTGGGTTGCCATTTCCTTCTCCAATGCATGAAAGTGAAAAGTGAAAGGGAAGTCGCTCAGTCGTGCCCAACTCTTAGTGACCCCATGGACTGCAGCCTACCAGGCTCCTCTGTCCATGGGATTTTCCAGGCAAGAGTACTGGAGTGGGGTGCCATTGCCTTCTCCAAAAAGGAAGGGCAGTTTTAGACAAATTAATGAGTTGCTCCAGGTCTCATGGAACTCAGAACCAAACTCATGGTTGTGCCTTTCCTCTGTTCCTATTCAGGTTTTTAACGGGTGGTAGATTCTCCCAAGCCTCTCTTTTAGGCCTCCATCCACAGAAGGGTACCACCCACCTTGTCAGTTTCATACCTGTCTGACGGTGCCACAGTGGCCGTAGGGAACATTGAAGATCAGGTAGCGCCCTGTGACTCGGGGGCGACACAGCTCATCATTTAAATGGATGTCCCAGGATGAGTAGCCCAGCCTCCGGAGGTAGCCTCGGTCAATGATGACTTGGAAAAGGTGAGGCCAGCAGGAGAGCTGGGCTGCAGAAGGGGGAGCATGGGGAGAAAGTTACAAAGAGAACCTGAAGCACTGGACATGTAGTGCACTCAGGGGTGTGAGTTGTTTACTCTATAAAAGTACCATGGACAGTGCCCTGGGTTGGGGCTGGTTTGGCTCTCATCACCCTCTACACTCAACTTGACTTTCATTGACTTTATATTTCCCCTTCTTTCCAAAAGTCATGTCATATCAGGGTCCTACCCACAGAACATGTCCCAGAGTCAGAGCCTCTTCTAAGGATTTAAAGGACAGCTCATCTCATATGGTAAGAACATCTGAGCCTGAACATGCATCTGAGCCTTTGTATGAGGGTTAAGTTAGAAAAAGGGAATGGAAGCCAAGGGAGGGGTTGCAAAGGGAACTTCCTCCCCAGCCTCCTAAAGCCCAGCAAGAGGATGGAGATACAAGAGATCTCAGAGGAGACACAGAAGCTGGTCCCTCACACAGTCTGTTCATTCTTCAACAGACAATGGGTCTCTTAGCTCCCCCTTTTGGAGTCTCACACCCTAGGAGGGAAGAAGACTTTACCATTGTCCTTGGGTACCACAGAGTCAGCCGCACCTGGTGAGAGGGGACGAAGAGAAGCAAAGGTCAGCTGTGCAGAAGCACTGGACAGGGACAACAGAGCCAGCAGTGGACGTGAACCGCAGGGAAGGGGCTCATTGGATTCACCTATTAGAGCTGAAGCAAAGGCCTGGAAATACTCCAGAGTGATGCAAAGGAGAGGGCCCAGGGCCTCCTGATGGAGGGAGGGATTCTGGCATGGATAAAGTAGTGTTGAGAATGGTGTCATCAACACCAAGATTTGTTGGAGAGAGAGACTAGTAAACATAGAGCTTTGCAGGTTATAAAACTCATCACATGGTTGAACCCTGGCTGGCGTCCTTTCCCATGCACATGGCGTGCGTGGTAGCCCAGGCTGGGAAATGCACACTTGATGGTTATCAAGCCCTCCCCTCCCAGAACAAGGCAAGACAGAAACCCAGGGCCAGGACCCAGAAGGAAGCACGGCTGGCCAGATTCTCTCAGCCCTTCAAACACTCTCAGCCCCAGACCACTGGTCCTTTGTCTGCTGAACCTAATGAAAAAGAAACCCTTTGGTGTATAATCTGAGAATATAAGATAAATTACCATTTACAGGGGGCCCCCCAATGGCATGAGGAATGGCTGGAACTGTGAACAGACAGTAAAAGTGAGGATCTAGAGATAAAGGACCACTCGGCCCCAAGGCTAACTCACACTACATGGCTCCCTGTGGAATTAACTCTCTCAAGGGGGCTCTGATTGCCTATTTGGGCCCCATTTCTATGCAAAACAAGAGAAATTCCCACATAAAGGCATAAGGAACAGCAAGGATGCCTTTGATTCACCTACAAAAAAGTGGAATGGAAGAGCCAAAGTGAGCTAACCTTGTTCACCAAATCTTAGAATTCCATCACTCTGTGAGATTTAGTGGATAAATTAAGGACAAATATAGGGGAGGATGATTCCACACAGAAAGTCTCCCCATGGAAGTCAAATGCCAAGACAAATGCTGGTGACAAAAACTATTCGCTGAATCTCGGATGAAGGGGACCAAGGGGAGCCCAGGACAGTGCAGGGTTCTGACTTCCAAGGGCTAGGTCAAGGTGGAGAAGGGACTCCACCTAGGACTGTGCCCTTATCAGAGGCTGAAAAGGGGACAACAGACAAATTCTATATTTTTTTAATCATTTTTTTTAAAGCTGTCACTTTTTTCTTTGGCTTCATAAACCTTTAGCTGTATTTCGGGACAAATACAGCGCTGAACCGGAATTAGAAAAAACTGGCTAATAAAGTGCCACCTATGTCTGATTAAAACATTTACCACCATGGCTATGTAATAAAATACACTCTTTTATCCTAGAATCTGGGACCATGGCCCACCTGTCATTCCTCGGGCTGGTGAATTCTGACCTTAGGGATGCTTGGAGAGAAAAGAAAGGGTGGAGCCTTAGGAAGACCCCGGGGAGGGCCTGGCGTAGCAGGGGAGCCCGGGTACCTGCGCAGACCACGCTTGCGTCCTCCCAGTGCTGGCAGTTGTGGCGTGCCCAGCCTGCGTGGGCGCAGAGCCCCAGCGCATCCTCGGTGCCCACACAGCGCACGTTGTCCAGCAGGATGGGGCCTGAGCCTGGGCCGAAGCGGCTGCGCCCCAGGGCGCTTAGCGCGCGCCCGCAGCCCAGGACGCGGCACACCACGCGGGCGTCCCTCATGCTCCAGTGGTCGTCGCACACCGTGCCCCACACGCCCTCGTGTCGGACCTCCACCCGGCCCTCGCAGCGGCCGCGCCCGCCCACCAGGCGCAGGGGCAGGTCTGCGGGAGGCAAGAGGCACCAACTCATCACATCTATCCAGTGAAGCTTCTTTTAATGAATAAGAGTCACATTGTAAGAACTATTATGGATACAGATTTTCAATTATAAAATAATTCCTGGAGAGTGATGTACAGCATGGTGACTATTATAGTTAATAAGACTGTATTACGTATTTGAAAGTTCCTAAGAGAGAACTTGCAAATTTTCATCTTAAGAAAAAATTTTTGTAGCTATGTTTGGTGATGGATGTTAACTCAAATTACTGTGGTGATCATCCCGGTATATACAAATTTTATATCATTATATTGTACACCTGAAACTAATGTTTATTGTTTATGTATGTCAGAATGTCTGCAATCCAAAAATCTGCAAGCAATAAATGCTGGAGAGGGTGTGGAGAGAAGGGAACCCTTCTAAACTGTTGGTGGGAGTGCAAACTAGTACAGCCACTATGGAGAACAGTGTGGAGATTCCTTAAAAAATTGCAAATAGAACTGCCTTATGACCCAGCAATCCCACTGCTGGGCATACACACTGAGGAAACCAGAATTGAAAGAGACACGTGTACCTACAAATGTATGTGTGTGCACACATCTGTACCGGCACATACACACCTAAAAGCTATAAAGTTTTCTGTAAAGGGTAGGAAATTTCAATGAAAAGGAAATAACAGTATTAATAATGATATGATAGTTTTAGTGCTTAGAAACAAACAAAAATTACCGGGTAACGGGGTCATTTCCTCACCACCCCAATGTTCATCGCAGCACTGTTTATAATAGCCAGGACATGGAAACAACCTAGATGTCCATCAGCAGATGAATGGATAAGAAAGCTGTGGTACATATACACAATGGAGTATTACTCAGCCGTTAAAAAGAATACATTTGAATCAGTTCTGATGAGATGGATGAAACTGGAGCCGATTATACAGAGTGAAGTAAGCCAGAAAGAAAAACACCAATACAGTATACTAATACATATATATGGAATTTAGAAAGATGGCAATGATGACCCTGTATGCAGGACAGCAAAAAAGACACAGATGTGTATAGTGGACTTTTGGACTCAGAGGAAGAGGGAGAGGGTGAGATGATTTGGGAGAATGGCATTGAAACATGTATACTATCATGTAAGAATCGAATCGCCAGTCTATGTCCGATGCAGGATATGGCACGCTTGGGGCTGGTACACGGGGATGACCCAGAGAGATGTTGTGGGGAGGGGGGTGGGAGGGGGTTCATGTTTGGGAACGCATGTACACCCATGGTGGATTCATGTCAATGTATGGCAAAACCGATACAGAATTGTAAAGTAAAATAAAAAATAAATTAATAAATTAATTTTTTTTAAAAAAAGAAAAAATTTTTGTAGCTATGTTTGGTGATGGATGTTAACTCAAATTACTGTGGTGATCATCCCAGTATATACAAATTTTATATCATTATATTGTACACCTGAAACTAATGTTTATTGTTTATGTTATGTTAATTTAATTATGTCACTATGTTAATTATGTTGATATGTTATATGTAAATTATATTAATATGTTAATTGTGTTAATATATTAATGTTTATTGAGGTATAGATTATACCTCAATGAAAACCTCTATACTATGTAATGTAGTTATTCCATTCCTAGATATTTACTCAAGATAAAGAAAACACATGACCATAGAAAGATATATAAATAGCAAAATTCTCAGCAATACACAAAACCTGGAAACATTCAAATGTCCTCCACAGAAGAATGGACAAATAAATTGTGGTATGCATGTCCATAATAAATTGTGGTATGTCCACACAATGCAACATTATTACTTAGGCAGAAACAATAAAAATGAAAAAAAGAACAAATTACCAACATATGGAACCACCTGGGGCAAATATTTAAAACAATTTGTTGGGACCTCCCTGGTGGTCCAGTGGCTAAGACTCCAAGCTCCCAATGTAGGGAGCCTGGGTTTGATATCTGGTCAGAGAACTAGATCCCGAACACCACAACGAAGACCCATTTCAGCCAAATAAATATTTCTTTAAAATTTGTTAAGCAAGGTTGAGAAGTCAGACACAAAAGCACATATGCTTTGATTTCACTTATATGAGATTCTAGAAAGCCACATCTAATTTATAGCAACAGAAAACAGATCAGTTGGCCTGGGGGAAGTGGAAAGGATTTACTGTAAATGGGCATATGGGAACATTCTGGGGGGGATGGAAATGCTCTAGATCTCTCTCTTTTTTAAATTTAATTAAAAAAATTTGTTTGCCTTGTCCTGAGGCATGTGGGATCTTAGTTCCCTGATCAGGGGTTGAACCATGCCCCCTACATTGGAAGCACGGACTCTTAACCACTGGACCACCATTGAACACAACTGAGGGACACAACTGAGCAACTATGCGCACACACACCCCACTGAAGTCCCAGAATGCTCTAGATCTTGATTGTGGTGGTGCTTACACAGTTGTATATATTAGACATAACTCACAGATGTGTGCAATTTACTGTACATAATTATACTTCAAAAAAGGTGATTTAAAAAGTCAAACTAATTTTAAAAGAAAACCTATATTATGTTGGTGGTTCTACACCCACTAATGTGTATAAAACGATTTGCCTTCATATAAATTGATTGCTAGTGACTATTTTTCAATTTCCTGCTCTGCTCAGCACATAGAAGATGCTCAGTGAGTGTTAATAAACATCTCTGGCATCTGCTTCTCTGTGACTGAAATTCTCTGGTCCAGGATAGTTGCTCTCCTCATCTGATTTGTTGCTGAGATACTGGAAGCAAGATAACAATTCTTGTTCAAACTATGAATAAAGGCAAACATCTTCTGAGTGAGGTCTTGAGAGGTGAATCGAAGCTTCTAACCTACAAAATGTATGTGTGTGCACACATCTGTACTGGCACATACACACCTAAAAGCTATAAAGTTTTCTGTAAAGGGTAGGAAATTTCAATGAAAAGGAAATAACAGTATTAATAATGATATGATAGTTTTAGTGCTTAGAAACAAACAAAAATTACCGGGTAACGGAGTCATTTCCTCACCAACTGAAACTGACACTGTAAAAAAGAAAAAATAAGCTTAAAAATATGCATATCCTCAAAGTCACATATTTATATTCAAAGCTGAAAATGAACCAAATGTTTTTTCTAAGTTTAGACCCTAATGCTTTTTAAAAAGTTTTTACTTTAGTTTGGGTGCCAACATACTGTTCATTAGGTTTTTTTTATTTTTTGGCCATTAAGTTGCATCAAAATGTAACAAGTAGTGTTGTGTGCTGTTTATTTTCCAAAAATTAAATTATTGATTTATTTTTAAAAATTTTTGGCCATGCTGTGCAGCATGTGGGATCTTATTTCCCTGACCAGGGACTGAACCTGTGCTCCCTGCATTGGAAGCATGGAGTCTTAACCGATAGTTATCAAACAATTTATTCAATTATCAGAAAAATTTTATAAATGCACTGAAGTTTTGAAAGGAAGAATTCAAAACATTAGATTTTTACAAGGGCTGAAAATGAAATGAAGAAAATCAAGTAAGATTCCAGAAATATTTTTAGATAAGAGAGACCATATCTAATATTAAAATCCCATATGAAAGTATTCAGAAGGAAGCAAGGTAGGAAGAGTAGCAATGGGCTTTATGACAGCGTTTGGTTGTATAAACTACTATAAAACTAAGGATTAATTTAGCAACAGGCATATGATTGTTACCAGGTAATGATGTTGATTCTGTTGAAACCAGATCAGTGGCTGCCAAAAAAATTTTTTCCAGTGAAAAGAAAGTATTAACATTTGAATTCATTGAAATTTTATGCTGTAGACCACAATTTAAAAAAATAAGACTGTTTTAAGCTGTATATAATAGAAGCCACTCTGCTTATTTATCTTGTGGACTTGTGCATGCAGGCGGTGAAACAGTGTATGTGAAGTTGGTCTTTAACAAGGTAGATTAACAACAATTCCCATTATGAGCATTTACAATGTGTCATAACTTACGACTCTGATTCTTACCATAAACATGCCAGCTAAGTATCATCACTATTTCACGGATGAGGATGTGGAGACTCAGCTTATACACCTGTCTGTGAGTGCATGTGTGTGACAAGTCACTTCAGTCGTGTCCAACTCTGTGACCCTATGGACTGTAGCCCGCCAGGCTCCTCCGTCCATAGAATTCTCCAGGCAAGAATACTGGAGTGGGATGCCATGCAGTCCTCCAGGGGGTCATCCCCACCCAGGGATCGAATTCTGCTGCATCAGCAGGCAGGTTCTTTACCACTAGCGCCACGTGGAAGGCCCTGTACACATGCCTGGATCACTCACAATTCAAACCTGAGAGACCCCAAAGTACACTCTTCTGACACCCCTCTGCCTTTCAGGGCATAGGATGTGGGAGCTGCATTCCCTCTGGCTCCACAAGGTGAGTCAGGAATGCGGGGGACGGGGTGGTTAGTGGCTTGGAGCTTCCCCAGCCTCTCCTGTCCTCTCTCCCCACCTCTGTTAGGGAAAAAGGAAGCATCGCTTCTTGGCTGGATTCTTCCAGAAAGCCACTCACAGAGCTACTACAAAAAGCAGAGAGATACCTGGTGTAGAAGGAGCTTCGCTTGAAGTGGGAGTCATATCTGCAAACAAAGAAGGATCAAACTCGAGTATTAGTGAAAAGGAGATGGGATGATTTTTTTCGAAAACAGTGTGGTTGAAAACAGAAGAACATGAAAGTGAAAAGCTCAGTCATGTCTGACTCTGCGACCCCATGGACTGTAGCCCACCAGGCTCCTCCGTCCATGGGATTTTCCAGGCAAGAATACTGGAGTGGGGTGCCATTTCCTTCTCCAGGAGATCTTCCCCACCCAGGGATTGAACCAGGTTCTCCTGCATTTTAGGCAGACACTTTCCCTGAGCCGCCAGAGAAGTGGTGAGTGGATAAAACCAACACTATCACAGCCCATCCCCTAATGAGTGTGTCTGGGTGAGGGGTCAAAGCATCACCTGAATCATAACCTGACCACGCAGCAGGCGGAGGTGTGGACCCCCAGCCCTCTTGGGCACATCCGATTAAGACCACTGTGACAAGCAGAATGTGTTCCCTGGTGGAGGGACCACTTCTGTGTCTGTGCGTGAACGAGAACATGAAGCTTAATTTCTGTGCAAAGGAGGCTGGGACTTCTGTTTACATTGGGGCTTATTCTGTAGACAAAATATTAGATGTGTATGTTCACTTCTTAAACAGAAAGAGGGGAGTTTGAACTTAGGAAATGTGACAGGCAGAAAACATTACCAGAGGGGGTGTCCACTTCTGCTGAGGCTGAGAACACATCTGTGCATGAACAAAGAGAAAAAAGATACTTCGTGTGTCTTTTCATTGGGGTTTACTTTGTGGCCAAAATGGTCGTGAAGTGGGCTTGTTTTCTAAATAGGACAGGAGAAGTAAGAAGCTAGTCTGGTTCATTTAAACACTAGAGAGAGCATTTACCAGATGGAGAGGTTATATCTGCTAAGGTTGAAGAGAGATCTGTAGAAAAAGAGATGAAGAAACTTATATACCAGTGGAGAAGACTCCTGGGTTTCTGTTTTTACTGAGGCTGTGTTAAGTACAAAATATCCATGCGACAGCCTAGTCTGATAAATGGAACTCCAAGAAGAGACACTTATGGGACACTGGAGAGTGTTTTACCTGGTGTGGAGGTCACACTGTCTGACAACGAAGCTGGAAATGAACAAAAAGAGCAAGGCAGACGTAAGACAGCCATACCAGGCATGCCTGTTTCTATAAGATACAGAAGACATAAAAATGGCCAGCGAGGATCAGTATGACTGACATGGCTTGTCTGCCTACTGTCTAGACAGGAACTATAGCAGGCCATCTCCAAATCCTCTACTGCCCCAGGCCACCCCTCTACCCTCTGGGTCTCCTCTTCGTGACCCTTCCCTTCTCCCCTTGGAGGCTACCTGTTCAGAGGGCAACAACCATTGGTCCAAACTTCTCCATTGTACAGTGTCCATCTAACAAAGATTCCATAGATGGGGGGCTTGCTTTTCCCTGCCTCCACTTAAATGAGTGGGAGACCTCTGCAGACTGGAACTTTCCCTAGGTAGGCTGTCTCAAGATCTAGACTGAGGGTGAGGAGGAGTATAAAAAGTCCATTTGTCTCATACTAAGAGATGCCCTGCGTCTCTTAGCTATATCAGTAATAAAGACCATATTTTGGTTCTGACTCTGATGCTTTATGTTATAATTACTTCAACACTGGGAGTAGTGTAGAGTATCTTTTTTATTGTCCACCCAAATAAACCTCTAACACTATTTGTCAAATTACTAAGTCCCAAGTCACACGGGTGAAAATATATGGGTTATTTTCAAATCTCTTTTGATACTGGTTTCTAACATATTCCACAGTGATAAGAGAACAGACTCCATATGAGTTCAATACCTTCAGACCATGAAATTTTTGCACCTTGTTTCGTATTCTGGGATATGTTCTAGTGTTTTCTAGTTTACAGTCTGTGGCAACTTGAATAGAATTTGTATCCTATTTGTGTGAAAATTGTATAAATCTTAATTATGCTGAATTGCTTCATGGCTCTTTTCCTTCTAGTTTTCTGTATATTCATTCTATTAGTTTTTGAGAGTTTGATATTCAAACTCCAACTAAAAACTCTTAATTTATCTACTTTAAAATAATTGTAATATAGAGTAGACCTATATGTAACCTTGTCCTGTACTTTTCAAGTCTCTGGCAAATGTGTTATCATACTTTCATAATTTAAAAAATAAGAAAGAGGAAAAAAACTCACAAAGTTACACAGTAACTCCTCAGATAATGGCATCACTCAAAGTCTAACAACATCCAAGAGGAGAGCTATTTGTTACCCTGATCAACTCTGCAACCCTCACTACCTTGGCACGTGGCCATCTTCACTGAATGCTGATTCAGAAGGATCAGTAAAAGCCGTGGTCTGACTCGCCACCAGCCTGACAACACCGACCTTCTGGCTGGTGTTCAGGAGGAGGTTCCGTCACGGACAGTTGACATTCGAGCACCAGTCAGTCCAGCGAATGATTCATTGCTTGTGTTTGGCTGAATCGGCTGGACTAATTTCCCCCTTGGCCCACGCAGTTAGTGTGGCCCTTTTTGAGTCAGGTCAGTGTAAACATATTTTAAAGCTTGCAAAGAATTTATCAGGACATAAACAGTTATTTAATGAGCTCACTGGAAAATCAAATAATTTATAAGCAAGTAATTTATAAGAGAATAATTTATAAGACAGACGAAGCCCGAAATAACATCAAAATTAATTACCTGTCGAGGTGGTTACAGCAATACTCAGAGAGGCTGGAGATAAGAAAAGACAATTGATCAAAACTTGCCAAATGGCAAAAAATAGTTGTATGATAGTTAATTAATTTTCTTCTCTCTCTCCCTGGAGCATAGAAACCATGCGTGCATGCGTGCATGCTCAGTCATGTCCAACTCTTGTGACCCCATGGACTGTATCCTGCCAGGCCCTCAGTCCATGGAATTTTCCAGGCAAGAACACTGGAGTGGGTTGCCATTTCCTACTCCAGGGGATCTTCCTAACCCAGGGATCACACGTGAATTTCCTGCATTGCAGGTCAATTTTTTTTTTTTTTTTTTTTTTTACCCACTGAGCCTTTGGGGAAGCCTACAGAAACCACAGACTTCATTTATTTAATCAGTAAGTCTTGATTCATTTATCTGTTCTGGTAGGCACTGTGCTAAATGCTGGAGTGGGGCAATCAACGAAACTAGGTTTGGCTCCTGCTCTGCAAAACTGCACTTGTGACGAGCGCTGTGGAGAGCCGCGTGATGCTATGGGAACCCGCAACCGGTGAGCTGACCCGGCCAGGGAGACCCCCTCTCTGCCTTCCTGACCCCTCGAGTCCCCAGGCCTGCTGCAGGGTCTGGCCCAGACGAGGCACTCTGCTCAAAAGACAACAACAGCCTGACGATACACCTCTCCCAGAGCTGTCCTAGTCTTGGCCCTGGTGGCATGACAGAGGCAGCCTTGCTGTCTCATCCGTCTACATGTGCAGTGGGCAAGAGGGCATTACCAGGTGAAGAAGTCAATTCTGCTGAAGTGGGGATGATGCCTGAATATGAAACACAAACAGCAAAGTTAGTCAGTGGGTCAGAAAGTTCTTATCCTTTTTCTAATATACACAATTCTGCCTTTCCTATTATCTCATTAACCAGGCTTTGCTGTTGGAAAGATTTAAGTGTGAGAACTAATTGTTTCCCACCCTCTTGAATAAAAGTTTAAGCACCTCAATCAAAAACACATGAGTGGTGTGTCCCCTGAACTACTGTTTGTACACACACAACAGTCAACCAAAGTGGAAATACACACTGCAGTCATTTCTCTGTTATCAGGCATTGCTCTGAAGTTAAATGTTTATTAGGCGATTTTAAATCTTTTCTATTCAATGATAATTGACACCTATTGCCATTTTAGTACCAAAGTCAAATTGTCTGTTGTAGTCTGTGTTAATTTTTTTTCTATTTTGTTGTCTTCCTAATTAAAGCTTATCACTTATCCTATCTCTTCAAGATAAACTGTACATTTCTCTGTCTCTTAAATACAGATCTTCTGTTCATTAGACTATCGGAGCCTCTGGCAAAATGGCAAGAAGGATGGTGTGAGCAGATACAAACTATTATATATGGGATGGATCAACAACAAGGTCCTGCTGTATAGCACAGGGAACTATCCTGTGATAAACTATAATGGAAAAGAATATAAAAATATGTTTATAAGTATGTAACTGAGTCACTAGCTTTACAGCAGAAATTAACACTGTAAATAAACCTGTAAATCAACTATCCTTCAATAAATTTTTTTTTGGATGGCAAAAATAAAAACCCCACATGAGCTGTTATCAATTAAAACTACCCTAAAAGAAAACAAGTTTCCCTGTCCTCTTAAACAGAAGATACTGGTCATATTTTAACTTGAATGATTCAGGCTCATTAAGAAGAAACCATTGCTGTTCAAGGTTATATTAAGGAGGTATCTCAAAGGATGTTGAGTTTAGTGGGTATCTTTGCTTCATGTTGTGATATTTAGAAAGGCTGGTGACACTGAATTTCTGAACCCTTCTGTGGCTGTCTGTTAGCATGTCCTGCCCTTACCACTGTGGCTCTCCTATGAGGTCTCCCCATCCCAGTCTCTGCACCCCTTCCCAATCTGTTGTCTCTCATATTATACAGTCAGCAGGGAGACCAGAGAGCCAATTGCTAATGTGTGTGTAGGAAGTATGAACAGCTGACTCTGTGGATCACTCCCAAGTGTATGCAAGCGCTTTACTTGAATGTTGGGACCTCAACTTCACTGTATATTTGTCTACTTCTGGATTCTAGTCTATTTTCCAAGGGATTAATTCAGCCAAGTGACCCCTGGGCCAACAGTACTGTTTAGGTAGAATTTCAACACATCAATATCTCTTAACATGAGTAAGAGGACAAATCAGCAGAAAACTTGTTACCAGTCGTAAGGACCAAATCTGTGGCTGAAACTGAGGCAGGAACTGTCAAAACAAGCACAATTTATAGAAAACTGTAATTAAATACCATTCTTTTCAATCATGTTCATTGGTAAAATTTTTCAAAGAATTACCCTGCTTACAAATTATATCCCAGTCTTGTTCAAATTTGATTATGCTCTGTTACTATTTGATTCTCCTGTTCTCCTTTCCATTAAGCTAAGGGAAATAAAGAGTGGGGGAGGTGATACTTGGGTCTGGGGCCCAGGAGATTTGGGTTCTAGTCTCTTCTCTGTGTGTAAACAGGCATGTGACTTTGGACAAGTTCCTTTGCATCTCGAAACTTCAGAGGATGCATCTGAAAAACAGAGTCCATGGACCAGCAGCATCTGCACCATCCTGTGAGAAAGGCAGACATTTAAAGCCCCACCCCACCCCTCACTCTCGCTCAAGGAACTGAATGGAAATCTGCATCTTAACAAGATCTCCAGGTGATTTATAGACACATTAAAATTTGAGAGGCACCAAGCATCCAAGTGGAGATGACTCCAGGTCTAGAAATAATTGGCATGGGCCAGGAGGAAACCAGACAGACAGCACGTGCCCATAAAGGGGAACTGGTCCTCTCTCTGCCCTGGACAATCAGTGCCCTGTGAAAATTCATGCTTGTATTTCCCAGCCTCTGGCTTCCCCATCAAAGCTTGAAATCTGGACTTTTATATGAAATCTCCACTTTTATATGAAATCTCCTACTTTTAAAATGTGGTATTAAAAAGAATGAAACTTCACATAGGCAAAACTCTGTTGTCTGAAACAAAACCCATCCACAGATCAAAACTGGTCTGTCAGCTGCGTCTTTGTAACTTCAGGTCTGAACAATCTCTAAGATTTCTTCCGACTCTTGTAAAGATGTTACACTGTAATGATGCCATATTGAATTTGTCCTTGGCTGAGAGATCTGGTAGCTGATTCTCGTAGATCCAACAAGGAGACATATCTGTTTCATCGTCTGATTTTCCATAGAATGTCCATTTCTATCAAGTTTGGCCAAGGGCTCCGAGACTTTAAAAATAGGAACCGTGAGCTACTTACATAACTGTTTACAGTTCAGAGAATATTTGAGTTGAATTGACTTGGGTTGAGATTGTATTTCCCCAACTTGCTTGGTTGTATATTGATCAACTCAGGTCCTAAGATGATCCCCAGTGTCCACAAGAGGAAGTTTACAAAAGGACACGTGAGTTGCTCACCTAGAGAACCAGGCAGGTCCCAGGAGGTGGCATCACACACATCCCTCGGGGATGCGACAATAAGCTCCCCATCACCGAGAGCTTGCCCAGGAGTGTGCCACCCAATCCTCGGACAAGTGCCACCCTCCCATTCCACAGATGGTGAAGCAGAGGCCCTGAGAGGGAAGGGGACTTGCCCAGTTGTCGCCCAAAGGTTTAAGGCTGGAGCCAGACCATAACCCCAGGTTCTCTGGCTCCAAATTCTGTGATGCTGCATTTCGACGCAAACCCGGAAGGTCTCAGCAGTCAAAGAAGTTTGAGAAACATTGGACACAGCCAAATGTAAAGAAGGTCCCTTACGGTAGGGCTTGTCAGAGCTGTAACATTTTAATAGACTGAATCCTCAAGAGAGGGGTATTATATTTCCCCAACTTATTATGGGCTTCCCCTGTGGCTCAGCTGGTAAAAAATCCACCTGCAATGTGGGAGACCTGGGTTTGATCCCTGGGTCAGGAAGATCCCCTGAAGAAGGGAAAGGCGACCCACTCCAGTATTGTTGGGCTTCCCTTGTGGCTCAGCTGGTAAAGAATCTGCCTGCAGTGCAGGACCTGGGTTCCATCCTCAGGTTGGGAAGATCCCCTGGAGAAGGGAAAGGCTACCCACTCCAGTATTCTGGCCTGGAAAATTGCATGGACTGTATAGTCCATGGGGTCGCAAAGAGCCGGACAGGACTGAATGACTTTCATTTTCACTTTCAACTTATTTAGCCATGCAAATGCTTTTTTTTTTTTTTTTTTTGACTGCACAGCAAGTGGGATCTTAGTTCCTGGACCAGGGATCGTATCCTTGTCTACTACAGCAGAAGCGCAGAGTCTTAACCACTGGACCACCAGGGAAGTCCCGTAAATGCTTCTAACAGATTCGCCTGTCATTGGATTGGTGTGCTATACACGTGGGAGCTGTAGGACTCGATTATTTCCTGAAAATGGAGATTAGAGGTATACTTTTTTGCCTGAGACGCCTGAAGCCCTGTGAGTTAAAAATTAACTCACTGAATTTCCAAATGCATGAACACTGTTGGGAGTATGAACAAAGCTCCTGACTTCTCTACTGTGGCACCAAGGACACTTACGTACCGAAGGCATATAATCAGTATCTGTCCAATTCACTCCTACATTACTCAAGAAATATATGAGTACTTTATGTTAGTTTGATATGAGCTTGATGTTTATCTTCATATGAGGTATAACCTTTAACCCTAACCGTATGCAAGGCAGTCTATATATATATGGTTTCTATCAAGCAAGCAAGAAAATAAAATTACCAGGTGAGGTGATCATTTCTGTGGCTGATGCTGAAATGATAAAAACAAACCAGAGACCAAAATAAGACAAAATCCAAACAAAAATCCCACCCACGTATAAGAAATTTAGAAGATACTGTTTTATTGGGTTGACCACAAAGTGCGTTTGGGTTTTCCGGTTCCAGCTTATGGAAAACCCTAAATGCACTTTATGGCTGACCCAATATTTTAAAGATTTGTATCTCAGATATGCAAATTAGATACAAAATGACCTGACATGTGACATCAAAGATAAAGGCTGCTTGGATGAGACTGGAACAGAGAAAGGGATGCATGCGGCAGGAAGTGGGAAGCAAACATTTATTGTTGTGGGAACAGTGTGATCTCCCTGGATGGATCAGAAAGCCTGTTTCCTGGATGCAGTGAAGAGAAGACATTTCCTAGAATTGCAAAGTACTAGGAACCTTCCTGGGCTTCCAGGGTGGCTCAGTGGCTAAAGAATCCACGTGCAAAGCAGGAGATACAGGGGACACAGTTTTGATCCCTGGGTCGGGAAGATCCCCTGGGGAAGGGGACGGCAAACCACTCCAGTATTCCTGCCTGGAGAATCCCATATACAGAGAAGCCTGGTGGGCTACAGTCCATGGGGCTGCAAAAGAGTCAGACATGACTGAAGCAACTGAGCACGCACACACAGGAACCTTCCTAATCCTGACTTTAGGTTTCTAACATTGGTTTCTCATCTTCATCCAACAAACTAGCTTATGACACAGTACTAAGTTGTCTAAGTGTTGGGAGAAAGTGGGTGTTTAACACAATAAAGGGGATTATGAGCCCCGATTCAGAGTTCATTTATTCTTGTTAATGAGCTATCATGGCTGAAACACAGACGTGACCTTGAAGCCTCGCACTGGAGTGTAAGCACCCGAGGCAGGATGGCTGTCTGCCGCTCTCGTCACTATACCCCCTGAGTCGTGTCTGGTGAATATAAAGCTCTCAGTGCCCGTGGGCTCAGTCCCGTCCGACTCTCTGCGACCCCGTGGACTGCAGCCCACCAGGCTGCTCTGTCCATGGAGTTCTCCAAGCAAGAATACTGGAATGGGTTGCCATTCCCTTCTCCAGGGGATCTTCCCAATTCAGGGATCGAACCCATATCTCTTACATCTCCTGCATTGGCAGGGAGATTCTTTACCACCAGCACCACCTGGGAAGCCCAAAGTGCTCAGTAAATATCTGTTAAATAAATGGATGGATGAACTAAATCCTATGTCTTGGTCCTTGCTCTATAAAAATAAGAGCTGGGCAGTGGGTATTTGCATTTCATCTGATTTCCTTCTCTATTTTACATTTTTTGGCAGTCTTGTATAGTACATAATTGGGCCGAATTAACAAAAGAAGAAAGGGAAACTATCTCAAATCATTGGGGCCAAAAGAAGGGGCCTTGACCTTGTGTTTGGGGGACCCTAATGGGACTCAAGCTTCCTCGTAAGTTGTTTGCCTGCCCTGGAGCCCCAAACCCTGTGGGGTCGGCCTGCTTGGCAGATAGGGCTCTGCTGCTTTGGGGGGAGGCCGGGTCTCAGGGAAGGCCTGGTATTGCACAGACAGCCCTGGCATCCTCGTGGGGTCCACAGTCGTGGACAGACAGGCCGAGGTGCTGGCACCAGCCCAGGTGGGCCTATCGCCCGCGCAGGGCACATGGTCCAGGGAGATGGGGCTGAAGCCATCACCAGACAGACTGCTCCTTGGGGCTGCCAGCCCAGCTGCTGGCACAGCACCCGGGTGGCCGGCAGGTCCCGGGGTCGTCACACACTGTCCCCCAGGTGCCGTGGTGGTGGATCTCCACGCGGCCCTCACACCTGCTCCTGCCACTGGCCAGCCTCACCACGGGCCGATCTACAGGAGCCCAGAGCCCAGCCGGCTTGAGAAGCTTCCCTCCCTTCTCAAATGAGAGGGCTTTCCAGCTAGAGAATCCACCCCAGTTTGCGGGCGCTTTGCATACATTCATGGGGAATGACATGCACAGAAGAAAGAAAAGGACTGTTTTTCTGTATCTGAAATTTAGCACAGACTCTACAGCGTGTTCCTCACTGGGCAGTTTCTTTATGGGAACACAAGTGACCTTGCTGGCTTTGTAGCAGATGTAGTATGCGTATGCGTGCACGCTCAGTCACGTTCGACTCTTTGTGACCCCACAGACTGTAGCCCACCAGGCTCCTCTGTCCATGGATTTCCCAGGCAAGAACACTGGAGCGGGTTGCCAGTTCCTTCTCCAGGGGATCTTCTCGACCCAGGGATGGAATTTGCATCTCCTGAGTCTCCTGCACTTCAGGCAGATTCTTTACCACTGAGTCATCAGGAAACCTCCTTGAAGGAGACACATACCTAAAAATAACCTTCTGGGAATTTCCCTGGTGGTCCAGGGGCTAAGACTCCATGCTCCCAATGCAGGGGATCAGGGTTCAATCCCTGGTCTAGGAATAAGATCCCACATGCCACAGGTAAGGCATGACATGGCCAAGTAAATAAATTATAAAGAAAGAAAAATAACCAGGCTTCATCCTCTCTGGGGTGTCCTTTCTCATGTTGTTTCTCTCAAAACTAAACACAGTTCAGCTGAAGGCTTAGGATTCAGACTTTGCTTTTCTAGCCCCAATCTCTCAAAGTATATTATGAAATTTTCAGGACAAAGTTATTTTCACTTTTCTTGAATTTGAAAACTATTTTCATTGGAGAATGATGGAGGAAGTCAGAGGTTAGGAGAACAAGTAGCAGAAGAGATGGTGTCATTGCTCAAGAAGGTAAAGGATTTGGTCAAGTGATACTGAGCCCTGAATTAAAAGCAGGTGAAGTCGATCCTCAGATTCTGAGTCCCAGAGTCTGGGGCTGGTTGGTGGGCTTCCTCTTTGAGAAGGACCCACCAGAGCCTTGTGTGGGTCAGGGCCTTAATAAGGCCTTTCCATGACTGAGGGCAGGTGGGTTATTTGTTGTCCCTGAAAAGGTCCCTACATGAGGAACACCCACCTTCCTTTTGAGCAGATTTTACTCCATACAGGACTATGAGAATAATGTTGGCTACATTTCTCTTGGCCACTAATGGCGGGACCCCAGCCTTAGAAAAACAGATACAAAATATAAGAATGGAAACAGTACCTATTGGTTGGTAAACATGTGACTGTTCCTCAGGAGTTGAAGTAACTATAGAGATAAAAAAGAAAAATAGGTCACCATGAAGACATTTCAAACAAGCACAATGAAATTTCATATTTTTCTCAGTGAAGTGAAAGTGTTAGTCGCTCAGTTGTGGCCAACACAGCGTGCCAGGCTCCTCTGTCTGTAGGATTCTCCTGCAAGACTACTGGAGTGGGTAGCCATTCTCTTCTCCAGGGGACCTTCCTGATGCAGGGATCAAACCCCGGTCTCCTGCATTGCAGGAAGATTCTTTATTGTCTGAGTCACCAGGAAAGCCCATGTTTTTCTCAGGTACCATTTTAATCACACACGTGAGTTTGTTTTAAACCATCCCTTCTAATCTTTCATCAAATAGTTGCTATTTAAAATATGATAGCTCGTAAATGTGTACACATCATTCTGGTTCGGAATAAGGAAACAGCAGAAATAAGAATGATGCTGTCCCTGATGGGCTTCCCTGATAGCTCAGTTGGTAAAGAATCCGCCTGCAATGCAGGAGACCCCAGTGTGATTCCTGGATCGGGAAGCTCCTCTGGAAAAGGGATAGGCTACCTACTCCAGTATTGTGGGGCTTTCCTGGTGGCTCAGTTGGTAAAGAATCCGCCTGCAATGCAGGAGACCTGGGTTCGATCCCTGCGTTGGGAAGATCTCCTGGAGAAGGGAAAAGCTACCCACTCCAGTATTCTGGCCTGGATAATTTCATGAACTCTATATAGTTCATGGGGTTGCAAAGAGTCGGACATGACTGAGCGACTTTCACTTTCACTTTGGGATCATGCAGATATGGCCCCTTAGGACGGGGGCGTCTTGTTAGTGCCACAGAATTCAGGGGCAGCATCCCGGGCCCCAGGTAGGGGTGCTCCCAGGGGAGGAGCCACTTCTGCCCAGGCCCACCTGCCCCCAGACCTTCCTGTCTCTTGCCCCCATGGCCTCTGCCCCCATGGCCTCTGAGCCACCATTCTGGGTCAAGAACTAGTGTCTCAGAGTCTCACCGAAATGCAGCTCTCACATGCAGAAGCAATGACGTATCAGCATGCTAACACCCAGGACAGCCTCTCCTCTGGGTACAAAGCAGGGCCCCCACAGGACTGGGGGCAGCTTCACATTTTGGGAGAGTGGAAAGGTCAGGAGCTCAGAGCATCATGGTTAAGGAAAGTTAAGACTGGGAAGGAAGACCAGCGTGGGGACCCTGCATCAGATGGCTAGTCACCAATCAGCAAGTAAAATGGATGTGAGTGCACAAGTACCTGGATTCCCAGCAGCTGCAGAGTCTGCAGAGATAAAGGAAACAGGAGGATGGATTAATAGAAGCCAGGGTGGTGGAGTGGTTCAAAGATCACGGTCTCAGTTAGCATGCTGCTCAACAGGCCTGATAAACAACTGTCCTGAAGCGGCCAGGGCTTCCCCTCTGGGTTTTCACAGCCAGCTGTGGGCTGTTTCACCTGGCTAAAATCTCTGAGCTAGTGATTCTGACAGAGTTTGCCTTGGCAACCAAAATACCACCACCAACAATAAAATAATTAAAGTTTTTGCACATTGTGTTTTTTTGTGTGTGTTTAGTCACTAAGTTAGGTCCGACTTTTTGCAACCGACTGAACTGTAGCCTGCCAGGCTGCTCTCCCTATGAGATTTCCCAGGCAAGAATACTGAAATAGGTTGCCATTTCCTCCTGCTGGGGATCTTCTGGACCCAGGAATCTAACCCAGATTTCTTGCATTGGCAGGAGGATTATTTTTGTACATTGACAATGTGTCATATGCTTGACTACGTATTCTACATGGAATGTTTCACTTAATCTACCCATCAGCTTTATGAAATAAGTACTATTAATTTCTTTATTTTACAACTGATTAATCTTTGCAGACACTCAAGCTGGATGGCATCCTCCCGTATATTAAACAGCTGGCATATTTTTCAGAGTTAGAATAGAAATCTGCCATCTGGAGTACAGTGAAAGGTTGAAGGCATGGAGGAATTCTAGACTCAGTGTGCAAATTCCAGGCTTGGCCTGGGCAGCCCCATGCCTGGCCCAGAAGACACCTGTGCTCACCTGAGCAGATGACACCAGCATCTTCATGGTGCCCGCAGTTGTGGGTGAACCAGCCGCTGTGAGGGCACTGCGCCAGGGAGGACTCACTGCCCGTGCAGTTAACATCGTCCAAGAGAATGCTGCCTTTTCCAGGGCTGAATCTGGCCCCTGGGAGGGCAGACACAGCCCGGCCACAGCCAAGCTGCCTGCAGACCACGTGGGCATCCTCGATGGACCAGCTGTCATCACACACAGTGCCCCAGGTGTCGGCATGGCAGACTTCCACTCGGCCCTCACACCGGCTTGACCCATCAGCCAGCCGCAGGCCCAGACCTTGGTAGACAGTCCAAACAATGACCTCCATCAAGGCTCGTCCAGAGAGGCCACTGGAAGAGTCAGTATCTCTTGGAAATTGGGCGCTGACCATGGATGATAACAAATCTACTCCCCCCCTTCATTTTAAGTTCACCCTGGGTATTACTTTGTGTTTTTTCAGCATTACAGCTGGCTAAGAAATGGTTTTGCTCCTTAGCCAGCTGCTCCAGAGCCCTGCCTCCCGGCATAGCTGCCCCTTCTTGCTGTGACGTCTTGCTTTCTGGCACTCACAGAGTTTGTTGGATTTTTCATGAGAAGCTATCAGGCACACACTAACTGGTGTGTGGATATGTGTGTGTGTGTGTGTGTGTGTGTGTAGGATTCTCTGAGAGCCTTGTACACACTGATCAAGTGACGAGAACAATAATTTGTATCTACACTATCCCCAGGATCGGATGTCACCACATGCAGTGATGCTCTGGGAAGTATAAAGGGCAGGCCGCTCCCCACAGTCAAAGGGCAGTGTTACAAAAAAGAGTAGAGGCTGGATATGCTCAGAACACAGCTGAGGGGAGCTCACAGCAGGACTGGGTGGAGATGTCGGGAGAGCCAGGTACTCCCATTCCAGCCTTTCTGGGTGCTGGCTTCCACTCCGGTTCCCACAAGCCATCCTTGCATCTCACAGCCTCTTTCCTCTCCCTTTCCAATCGCAGATTTTCTAGGTGAACCTGGACTTCATCAGCCCTTCCTTCAACAGCAGCCATGTGTACGGCCTGAGGCTGCGGAGGAAGGTGCTTTCTGGAGGGACATTTTCTCCCATGGTAATACTGGAGCTTTTCTGACCTAAAACTGTGAAAGGGAAGGCAGTTGAAGAAAGTGGAAAAGATTACCTGTTGATGTGGGCACCTCTGTTGGCACTGGAAAAGATGCTAAGGACAGACAGAACATGAAAGAAAAAATTATACAACAGCCTCTTTAAGTGTCAAACATATTTAACTCTCAGTCAAAGCTTGAGGGGGAGGGCTCCCTGGCTTGTAGATTATCTAGTTTCTAACTTGATTCCCTTCCCAAGTCCTTTCTCTGTGGGGAGAACACACCAACTGGTGTGTCTGGAAGGGTACAAGCCAACTCATACAAGCTCAAGAAAATAAAAGCATGGAGTAGGGGGGTTGATAGATGAACAAACAGTAGGTATATTTTAAAGTCAACAAGCATCCTTTGGGGATCACTGCTCTTCAGTATAACCTACTCTAGTGCTCATTAAAGGCTAGCGTTCACTTCTCTCTCTCTTTTTTTTTTTTTAACTCTTCTCAGCATATTTTATTTTATTCTTAAAGACTATGGAAAAGGAACTGACCTAATTCAAAATGTGACAATGACTGGGCCAATCAGAGTCAGGGAAAGACTTAAGGAGTGGTGACTTTGGCTCCTTCATTTACAGTTCTGTCAAGCAGAAGGCAATATTCAGAGGCAACACCCTGCAGGGTGATGGAAGGGAGAGGGTGAGAAGACAGGGAGATGGAAGTGGGGTTAAGAAGATAGCTGACATCTGACTGGTGAGCCCCACACAGCAAGCACCCCCCTACTCTACGTAGAGAGATCCAGTGAACCCCAGCCTGGCTTTACGATACCAATGCTATGATCTTCCTTCTCATCCTTAGCCAGAGGAGGAAACCGAGGCACGGAGAGGTTCAGGGATTTGCTCAAGGTCCCACTGCTGGTGAAGGTGAAGCCAGGGCAACAAACCCAGGTCATCTGGTCCTTGAATCACAACCCTATCTCCCATGGTGACTTTGCCAAGGCAAGTTAGAGCCACTTAGTTCAGAAGAACTGCAATTACCTGAAGTTGCATGGCCCACAGCCGCTGACGGTGTTGAGTAAGGCAGGGAGGCTACGAGAGATGTAAATCAAGAGACGTGTAAATCAGATTACATCCCTTGATTCTTCTTAAACCCAAGGGGGTAGATTTGCTTGTTTGAAGCAATAAGGTGTATGTCTTGTTTGGGGAAGAAACTGTATCCCATCTGGGCATCTGAGAATGGCCCTGAGTTACCATGGCTACAACGTCCAGATGTCCTACTTCATTTCTGTCCCATTGCCGGAAACTGCAATGTCATTTTTGTGGATTTTGGTGGTGGGCGGGCAAGTAGCAAACAGGCCACAGGGACGGTCGGCTTGTGTGGAGCATCTATCTTGCCAGTTGGTTTGGTTTTGTAATTCTTCCTGGGTGTGGGCTTGCCTCCCAGACTAAACTTCAGTCTGCAAAGGGCAGAACCATGTTTGTCTCAAGGACATACACTGGCAAGGTCAGCACTGGGAAGGAGCAGACAAGCCCCAGAGTGGGTGGTGGAGCTGGGTCAGGCCCCTCTGCGACCCCCCTCCACCACCTCCTGGGTACCCAGGGCCCTTGCTCCAAACCTTCCTGCCCTGTAGGTCCCCAGCCTTGTCCTCTGATGCTACAGCTCCTGCTTTGCTGAGAGCACTGATTCTGCTCTTCACGTCTCCCCTCCTCTCAGAACCTTTCAGGCCTTTCACCCTCCACTTGTTCTTTCCTCCTGTTTCAAGTGGTTGCTGCCAGTCTAGCTGATAAACCAGTTTGCTTTTTGCCAGCCAAAGCCAGAATGATGTGGAGATAAAGGGGGGCTTTTGACTCCAAGTACTGAATTTATCTGCAGAGGCTCAACTGGGATACAACTGAGGAGTAAGAATGCTGGGGGAGGAGCTGGGCTTCCAGCTCTGTGACTTTCAGAGCATCCCTGGTTACCTGTGAAACTGGTGGGGGTGAGGGTCTGAATCGAAGAGACTATTCCCAAGGCATCACTCATCACTGGTGGGAGGCCAGAAAATCTGAGGTTACACGACTTCTATTTTCAGACTCATGCATTCATTGAATTAAAATAGAAAAGCTTACATTTAGTTCTGTTCTGCTTAAGGATATTTTCAGATGTAGGTGGTTGTGAATTGGTTAGATAGTTCACTATTTATTTTTAACCATTTTAACTTTGTTTTATTGCTGCTGTATTTATTCTTATGTATTTTCTATTCATGGCAACTTATCCTGACCCTCCATATGGTGGTAATATAAATTTTTCTTGCAAAATGAATTCACTTAAGTGAAAAGAATAGAGCTGATATAAAGGAAAGCATTAAGAAAAATTGACTGTGGGTATATCACATGAAATGCCAGGCTGGATGAATCACAAGCTGGAATCAAGATTGCTGGGAGAAATATCAACAACCTCAGATAGCAGATGATACCACTCTAATGGCAGAAAGCGAGGAACTAAAGAGCCTCTTGATGGGGGTGAAGAGGAGAGTGAAAAATCTGGTTTGAAACTCAGCATTCAAAAAACTAAGATCATGGCATCTGCCCATCACCTTGTGGCAAATAGAAGGGGAAAAAATGGAAACAGTGGCAGATTTTCTTTTTGGGGTTCCAAAATCACTGCAGACTGTAATTGCAGCCATGAAATTGAAAGACTCTTGCTCTCGGAAGAAAAGCTATGACAGACCTAGACAGCATATTGAAAAACAGAGACATCACTTTCCCAAGATCTGTATAGTCAAAGCTCTGTGTTTTTTTCCAGTAGTTATGTGTGGATGTGGTGAGAGTTGGACCATAAAGAAGGCCGAGCACCAAGGAATTGATGCCTTTGAACTGTGGTGCTGGAGAAGACTCTTGTGAGTCCCTTGGACTACAAAGAGACCAAACCAGTCAATGTGAAAGGAAATCAATCATCAATATTCATTGGAAGGACTGATGCTGAAGTTGAACTCCAATACTTTGGCCACCTGATCCAAAGAGCCGACTGAGCAAAGACCCCAGTGTTGGGAAAGATTGAAGGCAAAAGGAGAAGGAGGTGGCAGAGGACAGGATGGTTAGGTACATCACCGACTCAATGGATATGAATTTGAGCAAACTCCAGGAGACAGCAGAGGACAGAGAAGCCTGTTGTGTTACAGACCACGGGGTCATAAAGAGTCAGACGTGACTTGGTGACTGCAACAGCAACAACCACTGTGGGTAGTAGGTGCACACGATGGGGACCGTGCAGGGCTGACGCTTGGGAAGCAGAGGCCACCCGGGACTTCCTCACGGCTCTAAGTACACTTGGGTGAGACGCATGGAGCAGGAATGCCATTTTGCCCACCCAGGCCCCAGCCTCTGGCCCACCTGAGCAGGTGACGCCAGCATCCTCGTGGTGGCCACAGTTGTGGGAGAACCAGCCGCCATGCAGACACTGCCACAGCCTGGCCTCAGTCCCCGCACATTTCACGTCGTCCAGGGCGATGGGGCCCAGGCCTCGGCCGAATCTCGCCCTCCCGGGGGCTGACACTGCTCCGCCGCAGCTCAGCTGCCGGCACACCACCTCGGCGTCCTGCAGGTCCCAGCTGTCGTCACACACGGTCCCCCAGCTGCCGTTGAAGTGCAGCTCCACGCGGCCCTCGCAGGGCTGGCTGCCGTTGGCCAGCCTGAGCACCGCGTCTAGGAAACAGACACACACGGGTCACTGCTCTGCCTTCAAGGAGGTTCTATGCCTCTCCTCTGAGCTGACAAGCTTCCCGGGGCTCCCTTCTCATTCTAGTAAGGGACTGAGGTGGGTTAAGGAGCCTACAAAGGTACTTTGGTTTCATCGTTCAGGCCAATGTGATTTGGGGTGGCGTATGCTTTTTTGAGGGCTTCCCAGGTAGCTCAGTGGTAAAGAAACCTGCCTGCTATGCAGGACACACGGGTTGGATCCCTGGGTTGGGAAGATCCCCTGGAGGAGGAAATGGCAACCCACTCCAGTACTTTTGACAGAAATCCCATGGACAAAGGAGCTTGGCGGGCTACAGTCTATGAGTTTGCAAAAGAGTTGGATACAACTTAGTGACAAAACAAAACAACAACAACATGCTTTTTAAAGCTCTTTCCCAGACAGGACTGCCTGCTCACAGAGACCAAAGGAGGTCCCCAGGCTCCCTGTGTGATGTGGGGAACACAAAGCTTGGGGACCCTGGCTGCTGTTGCCCTAGTCAGGACCCATATTGTCTAGGCAGGCATTCTGAGTGCAAAGGCTCGGGGACAGCATCAGACATGCACCCTCTCACCCGGGGTCACGTGCTCTATCATCAGAAGATGTATGTGGACATGCGGTTTCACGAAGCACTGGGCATTCAACCACTTTCTCTAGCCAGATCTGGAGGGTAAACTAAGGCACTCGGGACCCCTTTCCCTAGTCACAGAGTCAGTCATCCGCCCTTCCTGTCATTGCCAAGCAGGGCCAGGGGCTAAGACGATCTGAGAACCTACCAGTGTTGTTCTCATCTTGCAGGAGAGCCTCGTAGGATGCAGAAAAGCCAACATTGGTGACAATGGCGTCACTTTGGAAGACCACAGTCAGGCGATTTGCCGAGGAGGTAAATACTAGGGTTGTGCCGGAACAGAACCTCCCCAGCGAAAAAGGTTCACTTTGTGGGCCATCAAAGATTTCAATGAAGTCATACGGGCAGTTGTAGAAGTTTTCCAATCTGTGAAGTCATGACAGCGTTCAGATCTAGCCACGGACTTTCCCCCAGGAGGCACCACCAAGACTGTTCTAGGAAGGGCTGTAGAAGAGCTGCCTGGAACCTACATCTCTTCAAACAGGATGGAGGAAGCCATAACCCCATTGGTGCAGGCAGTGCATATCTTCCCAACTCTAAAAGTCTTCTAATTTTTTGAACTTTTCATTCAATTGTATTTTCTGAATAAGCATTACAAGCATAAGAAATACAGTTTAAGTGGTAATGGGGGGCACATGGTTAAAAGCAACTTTTCTTCCAGCTCTGACTAGTCCCCTTCCCACAAGCAGCTCCAATTAACAGTTTCTATTTGTTTCCTTCCAACGATGGTCTATGCATAATGTCAGTCCCTGTACTACTGGCCACAATCTTACAGATCATGCCATAGCAATACACCCTATGTGTGAGACAGCAATCAAGATTGCTGGGAGAAATATCAATAACCTCAGACATGCAGATGACACCACCTTTATGGCAGAAAGCAAAGAGGAACTAAAGAGCCTCTTGATGAAAGTGAAAGAGGAGAGTGAAAAAGCTGGCTTAAAATCCAGTCCCATCACTTCATGTCAAATAGATGGGGAAACAATGGAAACAGTGGCAGACTTTATTTTCTTAGGCTCCAAAATCACTGCAGATGGTAACTGCAGCCATGAAATTAAAAGGCACTTGCTCCTTGGAAGAAAAGCTATGACCAACCTAGACAGCATATTAAAAAGCAGAGACATTACTTTGCCAACAAAGGTCTGTCTAGTCAAAGCTATGATTTTTCCACTAGTCATGAATAGATGTGAGAGTTGGACCAGAAAGACAGCTGAGCACTGAAGAACTGATGCTTTTGAACTGTGGCACTGGAGAAGATTCTTGAGAGTCCCTTTGACTGCAAGGAGATCCAACCAGTCCATCCTAAAGGAAATCAACCCTGAATATATATTGGAAGGACTGAGGATGAAGCTGAAGCTCCAGTACTTTGGAAAAGACCCTGTTGCTGGGAAAGACTGAAGGAAGGAAGAGAAGGGGATGACAGAGGATGAGATGGTTGGATGGCATCATCAACTCGATGGATGTGAATTTGAGCAAGCTCTGGGAGTCGGTGATGGACAGGGAGGCCTGGTGTGCTGCAGTCCATGGGGTCACAAAGAGTTGGACACGACTGAACTGAACTGTGTGACAGCAATAGATAGATATACCAAAATCTATTTAACTGACCCTCTGCTGGTGGGCAATAAGACTGCTTCCAACCTAGTGCTACTCTAAGAATGCAGCCAAGATTTTTCTCAGTGCACATGAGATCTGTGGACCAATTTCCTGGAACTGGAATTGCTGGGTTAAAAGGTCTATGTGTTTAAATTTTGATCTGGGGACTTCCCTGGTGGTCTAGCAGTTAGGAATCCACCTGCCAAAGCAAGGGACATGAGTTTGATCTCCGGTCTGGGAAGACCTCACAAACCAAGGGGCAACTAAACCCGTGCGCCAGAATTACTTGAGCCCGTGTGCCCCAGAGCCTGCGCTCCACAGCAAGAGAAGCCCCGGCTGTGAGAAGCCTGCACATTGCAACAAAGAGTGACCTCCACTCCCTGCGGCTGGAGGAAAGCCCACACAGCAGCGAAGATCCAGCACCGCCAAAATGAACCAAGAGATAAAATTTTAAAAGCTTTTTTGATCAGCATTACTGGATGGGTCTCCAAGGCCTTCCTTACTCTTGAGAACTAAATACGAAAGCTGGCTTTTTTGGGGAGGGTGGGGAGGGGGTGGTGGTGGTAGCAGGCAGTATAATCAAGTAAAGAGGAGAGTGGAAGCAGGAGCTATTTACTCACTTTATCACTTCAAAGGCAAGTCTGACACGCGCCCTGCTATCCACTTGTATGTCCCAGGCACACACCACATTTGTGGGGTATTTTTTAGGGTACCAGGGGCTGGAGAATGAGCCTGAATTACTTGTCAGCAAACCACCACAATGGATATTTTCATCTGCAAGAAACAGTGAAGAAACCCCATCAGAAGGAGGCTCCAACCTCTGCTGGTGTTTTTAGAGGGATCAAGAGGGGATAGGAACAGAATAAGGAGAACTTCTAGAGCTGCTTTTGCTTGTAACTATTTTAAAAAAATAGCTTTGGAGGCTCTTGGAGTTTCCCAAGTTGCTCTTTGTTAGATAAGATCGTTACCTGTGTCCTCTCAAGCTTATAGTGTGTATGTGTGTATGTGTGTGTGTGTGAGTGTGTTTTCTTTGCCATGTGTACAGGATGTGGGATCTTAACTCCCCGACCAGGTATTGGACCCGGATTGGAAGCGTGGAGTCTTCACCATTGAACCGCCAGGAAAGTCCCGAATTTATACTGCTTTTGTGAGGAGAAATGATCAGGACATAAGGCTGAGAGGGCTTTATGAACCCATATGCACTGACAGGTCTGAGCACGTGTTTTAATGAAAAGGGAGCAAAGACAATGCAAGCCAAAGGCTCCCTGTTCAGTGCAAAGTGACTTTGTGCTCACAGAACAGCTGTGTTAGGAGACCCTTTGTTGTGTTATGTCCAAACCCCAGCTGAATCAAGACCACAGTTACTTAAAGCATCCACTTTGTGGCTGAAATACTGGCTTTGAAGTGGCTTTTCTAAAGGGTTTTCTGTGCTGGAGCTTCTCATATGTAAAAGGAAGCAAGAGCATTCATTTGGTTGCTTCAAATCCTACAACTAAAAACAAAACAGACATCAAATCATGAGAAACTTTAAATACAGCTGAAGTACCTGTAGGGGAGCTGTCATCAGTCGAGCCTGTGAACATACAGAAAAAAAATGATACTGTAAGCAAGGACTTTTATTCAGAAAACTCCTTTAAAGTACTCAAAAATATCCATGTGCAGATCTGTGATTGCTCTTGCGGTAGCAGACAGAGAAACACCTTTGCTACGAGAGGCTGGGTGTCTGGACAACAAGTATGCAGACAAGTGTAGCTTGATACAGCTTGTCGAGGGCTGACCCTGGGTTTCTGTCTCCTTGCTCTGCACGTAACTATTGCATAATCACCACTGCAGGCAGTTACCAACCCCACCCCTACAGCGACTCCACCCCACTGCCTGTGAACACTGATTCAGGAAATCCCAGTGACCAGGACTGCATTTCTGGTGAATCTGAATTTTCCTTCCCTCTTACCTCTCTCTCCTCTCACCCTCTGATGCCCCCCGCCCCCAAGCCCCACCATTTTGCCAACGCTGATGGACTGCCTTGCTCTTGTTAATTAACAAGAAATAATTTAATCAGATGGTGTCCCAATTACAGGATGAAAAAGTAGCTAGGATTCACTCATACCAGGGACCTGGCAATGGATTAAAATGTTTGGAAGTTGGTCCTGCTTTGGGGTTGCCATCAATGTCTGTTCCAAGACAGAAGAGAGAATAAGAGATGGATTAAGACAGTCACACAAAAGGATATCTGGCTTTTTAAAATTTTTATTTGCCTGTTTTTTTTGTTTGTTTGTTTTGTTTTTGATCAAACGCATTCTGTTCTGGGCAGCTAGGAGTGCAGCACTAAATCCATCAGGGTCTTGGAGACCCTGATGCTGGGAAAGATTGAAGGTGAAAGGAGGAGAGGGCGGCAGAGGGTGAGATGGTTAGATAGCATCACTGACTCACTGGACATGTTGCTGCTGTTGTTCAGTTGCCAGGTTGTGTCCAGCTCTTTGACTCCATAGAATGCAGCCTGCCAGGCTTCTCTGTCCTTCACCATCTCCTGGAGCTTGCTCAAACTTATGTCCATTGAGTCAGTGATGCCATCCAACCATCTCATCTTCTGTTGTCCCCTTCTTCTCCTGCCTCCATTCTTTCCCAGCATCAGGGTCTTTTCCTAAACCCTGGTAATATAACCCTCTATTTAACCATTGAAGCTTTCTTTAAAAAATATGAGTGATCTATGACAACTATTTATTTTTTTGCCATACAGCAGGTGGGATCTTAGTTCCCTAACTCGGGATCAAACTCTTACCCCTTGCACTGGAAGCATGGAGCCTTAACCACTGGACCCCAAGGAAAGCTCCTCACTACAGCTTTTAAGGTGGGACTTTGAGCATTTTCTGGCTTCACTTGTGGCTCAGCTGGTAATGAATCTGCCTGCAGTGCGGGAGACCTGGGTTTGATCCCTGGGTTAGGAAGAGCCCCTGAAGAAGGGAAAGGCTACCCACTCCAGTATTCCGGCCTGGAGAATTCCATGGGCTAATATATAGTCCAAGGAGTCACAAAGAGTCAGACAGGACTGAGCCACTTTCACTTCACTTGAGCATTTTACAAGCACAACGATTCAAGAGAACCTCTTCAGCAAACTGACTTAAAAAGACGGCTTGGAGCCCACAGCTCCAATTACTGCCAAGTCACCCCTCTTCCCAGAGGCTGCAGGGGTGACTCCCCCCCACCAAGGTGTGCCGTGTCCCGGGGGCTCACCTGAGCAGATGACGCCCGCCTCCTCGTGGTGCCCGCAGTTGTGGGAGAACCAGGCGCTGTGGGGGCACTGCCACACCTTGGCCTCACTCCCCACGCACTGCACGTTGTCCAGGATGACATGGCCGGTGCCTCCACCGAAGTAGCTCTGCTTCGGGGCCAACAAGGCCTCGCTGCAGCCGAGCTGCTGGCACACGACCCTGGCATCCATCAGGTCCCAGCTGTTGTCACACACGGTGCCCCAGGTGCCGTTGTAGGAGACCTCCACCCGACCCTCACATCTGTGACTGCCATTCCCCAGCCTCAGGGACTCACCTGGGGATGGGAAAGCAGAGTCTCCTGAGCTGTGGGACTGTGCCCCATCTCTCTGGAACCTTCTGCCCAAGAGAGGATCTCTGACATTCTCCTATGGGCACCTTTCTGCATATTCAGCTGCTGGACTCTAGATAGGGAGATCCTGTGTCCTAATGTGCCAGGAATTGTTCATTCACTAAGCTGCCTCCAACTCTTTGTGACCTCGTGGACTGCAGCACGCCAGACTCCTCCACTATCTTCCAAAGGTTGCTCAGATTCATGTTCATTGAGTTGGTGATGCTATCTAATGATCTCGTCCTCTGCCACCCCCCTCTTTTGACTTCAGTCTTTCCTAGCACCCAAGTCTTTTCCAATTAGTCGGCTCTTCACATCAGGTGGCCAAAGTATTGGAGCTTCCACTTCTGTATCCACTGTCCTTCCAATGAATATTCAGGACTGATCTCCTTTAGGATGGACTGGTTGGATCTCCTTGCTGTCCAAGGGACTTTCAAGCATCTTCTCCAGCACCACAATTCAAAAGCATCAATTCTTTTGCACTCAGCCTTCTTTATGGTCCAACTCTCACATCCATACATGAATACTGGAAAAACCAGTACTTTGTCTCTACAGACGGACCTTTGTTGGCAAAGTGATGTCTCTGCTTTTTAATAGGCTGTCTAGGTTTGTCATAGCTTCCTGGTTTATGACTGGGGTAGGTCAGTTAGTGCCTGTTGAATCTGCCTGCAATGTGGGAACCTGGGTTGGATCCCTGGGTGGAGAAGATCCCCTGGAGAAGGAAATGGCAACCCACCCAGGTATTCTTGCCTGGAGAATGCCATAGGCAGAGGAGCCTGGTGGGCTACAGTCCATGGGGACACAAAGAGTCGAAGATGACTGAGTGGCTAACACTACTACTGGCAATTGTTTCAGAGTCCTTTTTATACTCTCCGAAGTCCCCTGACTGAGGAATAAGTTGCACAGTCACCCTCAGCATTATCTGCTGAGAGCTCTGTAATCGTCTTCCTATTTTGTATAGGAAGTAGTCTGGATAGTTTCTGCATTGAACTCAGCTGGAAGCAGGTGGGCTGGCAGTTGTAGTTTGAGATGGTTTTGTTCTAGAAGGATGTGCTTTACTGCATTTCTGCTTCCTTTGGAGAAGGAGGAGGCTGTTGTCACGGGCCCTCCCTCAACACGCACGGCCATGGTAAGACGTGAGACTCGGCTCTCTATCTCTTTAGGGGGACATCTTGGTGGAGGAATACAACAGTGAGGGGCAGAGCAGGGGGAGGGGTGATCTAGGGGCTGTCAGTGTCAGAGTGCTCTCACTCAGATGTCAGTAATGCGGGTGGAACCCACAGGTCAGATTTACAAAAGCATCTCCTCTCTTAAAGGGAAAGGGTGCCCATTAGACCGGACATCCCTCTGAAGTCTGCGTTAGGATACCCACCGCTCTCCCTCTCGTTCTGCTGGACGGCGCTGTACAGGGCGTAGAACCCCATGTTCGTGATCTTGGCATCGCTCCTGAACACTGTGGTCAGGATGTTTGAAGAAGAGTGGAATGTGAGCTCGGTTCCAGCACAAAATCTGCCCAAGGAGAGTGAGGCAACCTGCTGTCCATCAAACACTTCGATGAAATCGTAAGGGCACCCGTAGACATCCTCTAAGCTGAGGAGGTGAAGGCAGAGTTAAGCTCCCCAAGGAAATCTGCCAGAATGTTATACATAAAGTCAAATTTTTGCATCACATGCAGCCAGAAACTGCAGTCACCCCTGCACCTCCTTCCAGCCACACATCTTCCTTGTGGACTGACCCCTCTGATGCTGCCTGAGTCTGCCCTTTTGGTCCCCTCCCTCGTGGGACTGGTCCCGGTCAGCCAGTCTCTTGTCTTTCCTGGTCTATTTCAGCTCTCTGACCAAGGAGGGATATGAGGAACGAAGGAACTGAGGGTATTTAATATGCAAAAGAAAAGTCTTAGTAGCAACAGGATAGAAATTTTCGGAAGAGGAAGATGATCTCTTGTGTGTAGCACCAGGTGGAAAGATAAAGGTCAGAAAAGGTAATGACGATGAACAGACGGGTTCAGCCAGAGGAAGAGGCTGTGTCCCAAACGGAGCTGGCTGAGAGTGGAGGGGTGGGGTCCTCATGTGTGGGCCACCCCAGCTGGGGCTCCCTCCATGATGGCATCAGGGATGCCCATGGGGTCTTCTCCAACTGCATGGGAAGTTGAGCTCAGTGATTAAAACTCCTTAAGTGATACTGGAGCCTATTATACAGAGTGAAGTAAGTCAGAAAGAAAAACACCAATACAGTATATTAACGCATATATATGGAATTTAGAAAGATGGTAACAACAGTTGGACTATAAAGAAAGCTGAGTGCTGAAGAATTGATGCTTTTGAACTGTGGTGTTGGAGAAGACTCTTGAGAGTCCCTTGGACTGCAAGGAGATCCAACCAGTCCATCCTAAAGGAGATCAGTCCTGGGTGTTCATCGGAGGGACTGATGCTGAAGCTGAAACTCGAATACTTTGGCCACCTGATGTGAATAACTGACTCATTTTGAAAAGACCCTGATGCTGGGGAAGATTGAAGGTGGGAGGAGAACGGGCCATCAGAGGACGAGATGGTTGGATGGCATCACTGACTCAATGGACATGAGCCTGAGTAAACTTCAGGAGTTGGTGATGGACAAGGAGGTCTGGCGTGCTGAAGTCCATGGGATCACAAAGTCCATGGGATCACAAAGTCCATGGGGACACGACTGAGCAACTGAACTGAACCAAACTGAATAAATTTTTTAAATTTGGTAGGTTGTTTTCTATTGACACTATTTGAGGCTGCTGGGAAAGATGGAAGGCGGGAGGAGAAGGGGACGACAGAGGATGAGATGGTTGGATGGCATCACCGACTCAATGGACACGAGTTTGCATAAACTCCGGGAGTTGGTGATGGACAGGGAAGCCTGGCATGCTGCAGTCCATGGGGTCACAAAGAGTTGGACATGACTGAGCAACTGAACTAAACTGAACTGAACGACTACGCTATATGTGAGACAGCAAAAGAGACACAGATATAAAGAACAGACTTTTGGACACTGTGGGAGAAGGTGAGGGTAGGATGATTTGAGAGAATAGCATTGAAACATGTATATTATCATATGTGAAATAGATCACCAGTCCAAGTTTGATGCACGAAACAGGGCACTCAAAGCTGGTGCACTGGGATGACCCAGAGAGATGGGATGGAGAGGAAGGTGGGAGGGGGTTTGGGATGGGGGACATATGTACACCCATGGCTGATTCATGTCAATGTATGGCAAAAACCACCACAATATTGTAAAGTAATTAACCTCCAATTAAAATAAATTAATTAATAAAAATACAATCTGAAAAAAAATTAAAAATTAAAAAAAGAACTCCTTAAGCTCAGATAACCAGACCAGTTTTCACCTAATATGTGAAGGGATTTGTCAGATGGTGCTGTAGGCAGATGGTTTGTGTCCCCTCAAAATTCATTTGTTGAAACTTAACCCTCAATAGTGAGCACTTCCCTGGTGGCTCAGAGGTTAAAGTGTCTGCCTGGAATGCAGGAGACCCGGGTTCGATCCCTGGGTTGGGAAGATCCCCTGGAGAAGGAAATGGCAACCCACTCCAGTACTGTTGCCTGGAGAATCCCATGGAGGGAGGAGCCTCGTAGGCTACAGTCCATGGGGTCGCAAAGAGTCGGACATGACTGAGCGACTAATAGTAATAGTCTTAGGAGATGGGGCCTTTGGGCAGTGACTAGGTTGTTAGGGCAGAGCCCTCAAGATGGGAGTAGTGCCCTTATAAAGAGGCTGAGAAAGCTCCAGGTCCCCTCCCTCAACTGAAGCCATAGTGAAATCCAGCCATCTGTGAGCCTGGGAGCAGGTCCTCACCAGACACTGAGCCTGCTGATATACTTATCTTGGACTTGCCAGCCTGCACAATTGTGAGAAACAAACTTCTGTTGTTTATTAAGACACCCAGTCTATTATATTTTTGTTCGTCACGTCATGTCATCTAGTTACTCAATGGTGTCCAAGTTATGCAACTTGACAATCCGACAGGCTCCTCTGTCCATGGGATTCTCCAGGCAAGAATTGCCAGTCTCTTCTCCAGGGGATCTTCCTGACCTAGGAATCGCAGCCGGGTCTCCCACATTGCAGGCAGATTCTTTACCATCTGAGCCACCAGGGAAGCCCAAAGGTAGATAGGTCCCACAGAGATTTGAACTCTGATCACTGGACTCAAAGTCCACAGTGCTAACCATTACACCATGGGGCTGCTACAGGAAATAAACTTCTGTTGTTTATTAAGATACCCAGTCTATTAAATTTTTGTTATAGCAGTTAATGACTCAGGCACTTGGAAAGGCAACCTCTTGGGGAAAGCACAGATTCAAATCCAAACCGGCCCTTGAAGCAGAGAAAGACACAACTGCTTACTTCAGGCTGGGGATCGTCAGCTCTACGCGGAACTTCTCGGCCAGGTGGATCACCCAGACACACTCCACGTCAGCGGGGTAGTTGGTTGGGTACCGAGGACTGGAGAAGGATCCGGACAGACTTGAAATGACGCCCCCACAGGAGCTACTTCCTCCTGTGAAAACAGGATGAAGAGAACCATGGCTGGAGTCTTCAAACAGATAACTTACCTTTTCCCAGGTATAGAACCCAGAATCCCACCAAATTCAAGAGTGAATCACAAAATGGGAAGGGATCATGCTGGTGTAGACATAGCCATGGCTTGGCTGGAGTGTGGTCGTACCTCCAAGGGGTGGGGGTGAGGGTGGAGGAAATATGTGTGATGGGTAGACAGGACCCTAAGATTGTAGGTGAGGCTGGAAATGGATTGGATATATACATGGCAGCTGTGGGGTGTCAAGGACACTTCATTAATCCTGTCCCAGCTTCCTGTCATGCAAATCAGCTCAACTGAGATGCAGACAATCCACCCATTTGGGAGGGCTCCATCCCCCACTTCCTCTCCCTCATGCAACCAGAACAGCGGATGTCTATTCTACTTTTATGAATTATCACCATAATTCTAATTCATAAAAGCAGAAGAAATGGTTGTATGGCATCACTGACTCAACGGACATGAGTTTGAGCAAACTCCAGGAGATAGTGAAGGACAGGGAAGCCTGGCATGCTGCAGTCCATTGGATCAAAGAGTCGGACATGACTTAGCAACTAAACAACAACAATCATCATTCTATCCTTTAGGGCTTATACTTTCAATGCAAGAGAGTTACCTGGTAGGACAGGCGCTTGGGGAACAGCAGCTGCAAAAATCATAACCAAAGAAAATCAGGAAAGAGATTCACCCGATGACATCAACTTCTACTTAAGTGCAAATGAATGAAGCTGCTACTAGTCTTGAGTCTCAATACATGGTGTGGACACACTCATTCCTCTTAGCTCCCTGACCGAGATGTAGCTTCTCCACTTCTCTCGGTGATTCGCCCCCAAATCACAGACAACGCAGTCATGTGATTTGTTTTCTCTTCTGCGCTGGGTCCACCAACCCAAGGGCTGTCCTGAGAGTGACCAGTCATGAGGCATCACCCACAGTCACAGCACCGGGCTCGTGAGCATGCCACTGTCCCTGCAGACATTTATCAGGTGCCAAAATGCTGAGAGACAAAACCTGGGAAGCTGAGAGCCGTAGTGGGGAAAGGCAGGTTGGACAAAGAGTCCAAGGAAGTAAGACGGGCCCCTTCCCAAGAGCCCACCTCTGCAACCCACCCCAGAAGGGCAGCCTACAAGGGATGGTGTCTTCCACCTGGGATCCCCTTGGGACCTGGACTGGAGGAAAAGAGGCCCCCACCAAGCATCCCTCCATGTGAGCCATAGAGGCGCCAGCCCAGGATTGGGGCAGCTGCCAGCCACCTTGCCTGGCCCCCAAGCACTATGAGGTGCACCCCTGACCTTCCCCAACCCAGACTCCTACGGAGGGCAGAGGGTGGCAGCAGTCACTGGGTAAGGCTGGGAGGAGGCTGGATGGGGCCCAGGGTGCCAGTGATCAGAGAAGCTAAGAACTTGTTCTGCAGGGGCAGGCGAGTGCCGGAGGCTATGACACAGATGGAATCTCCAGTGTGGCGGGGTGCGGATCACATGGATTTTGAGTAGTTTACCTGAAGAAGGTGTACCTTCCTCTATCCCTGCTGTGTTGGCTAAGCCAGGAGGCCCACAGAGGAGCCCTAACCATTTTTGCTTCTCACGCCCAATCTGCTCTTGACTCTCTGGGAGAGTTCGACATTCACTGCATCTTTCTTTGCCTGTACACTGTCATTCTCTAACTCGTGTTCGTGAGAGGTAGACCTTCCCACCTCCTCTACTCCAGATCAACCCTCTGCTCGGCTACTGCGATGGGACATCCTCTTTCAGTCCCTCCTGCCCCTCCCTGATCTGCCATCCAGAGAGGAGAGTGTCGGAAGCTATTTCCTTTGGGCAATGTGACTCTCAGCTTCTCATACAAGCCGCTGGCTCTCAGCCTTGGCCACACACTGGAACTACACAGGAAGTTTTAAATATCACCGATGACTGGGTGAGACCCAGAGGTTCTGATGTGACTGGTCTGGGGTGCAGCTTGAGTATCATAAAATTTTAAAGCTCCCTGGATGATTCCAGAGTCTAGGTCACTGTCCACCTCTGTTTGGATGCTGAAACAGGTGGTGCATGTTAGTTGCTCAGTTGTATCTGATTCTTTGCGACCTCAAGGACTGTAGCCCCCCAGGCTCCTCTCTCCATGGAATTCTCCAGGCAAGAATACTGGAGTGGGCTGCCATTCCCTTCTCCAGGGGATCTTCCAGATCCAGGGATCGAACCTAGATCTCCCTGAAAGAGGTTATATTTCTTATTTACTTTGCAGAGATATTGGAAATGCAGGGTCAGACCTACCTGGGGGTGCAGGAGTCTCATCTGGAGCCCAGGCCCCCGCATCTGCATGCACTAAAAAAGATAGATTTAGGAAATCTGAGTCAAATTATATCAGGACAAGTGGTGGTTTTCCGCAGGTCCCAAGCGGGCAGGTTTCCTGTTACACAAGCAAGAAAGGGCATGTTTGGTAAACAGCTCCAGACCTGAGAGGAGCTGCAGAAAACATGCCCTGACAATTATGCGGCCCTGGAGGGTGTGTTCCCAAGAGAGCCCAGTTCTCGGCATTCTCTGTCAGCCTGGCTGAAGGGACACCTTCTGCCAGGTCACCAGCCCTGCTCTGCGCACACCTTCCTCCATCCCTGAGCTGCTGAAAGATCGGAAAAAACCTGCCCCTGGAAGAGAGAGACAGGTAGCTGAGCAGAGCCAGCATCCTCATGGTGACCACAGTTGGGGTCTGACCAGCCGGAACTGGGGCACTGGCCAAGGTGGCTCTCGCTCTCCGAACTCTGCAGGTTGTCCAGGAGGATGTCTCCAGAGCCCAGGCCAAAGTGGGCCTTTCCTGGGGCAGCGATGGCCCGACTGCACCCCAGCTGCCAGCACACGACCCCTGCTTCGTTCAGGTCCCACAGTTCGTCACACACAGTGCTCCAGGCTCCCTGGTGCAGGATTTCCACACGTCCGGAGCACCGTTCAGAACCGCCCACCAGCTGCAGCTCTGGCTCGTCTTCCAAACAAAGCAAGATTTTACCTTTGAGTTTAGGTAGTTTTAAATAGGAAGGATTTCTAGCTCCCATATTTGCAGCTAAGTCAAATAAATGCAAGAATGAAGCCTTATTAAGACTGTCTCAAGTCTGTAATACACGAGAGAGGTGGGTTTAGATTCCAGCTCTCCTGCTCCCTAGTTGTGTAACCTTTGACAAATTATCTCCCTGGGCCTCAGTTTCCTCATCTGTAAAATGGGGTGCCAAGTCAACAACAGCATGCACACAAAGCACAGCGCTCGGCCCCAATACACCTTGGGTCCTACAGATCTTGCCCTGTGCTTCGCTGGGTCACAAAGCTGGGTTCTTGGGGCAATGGGCTCCTGGCTGCTTCTCTGGGCAGGTCCTGGACAAGTGTTTGGATAAGTGTAGATTTAATCCCCTGAAGGCACCTGGCCACAAGGGAGTCTATGACTCCATAAAGCCTAAAGGGACCGGCTCTTTCTGGGTTGACAGGCTGTGTCCCGCTGCAATCACCTGTTGTCCTCACACATGGCCTGCTCAGCAAGGCCGTCCATCCCCTTGCAGTCCACAGTAGCAGCAGCTCCATCCCCCCTGGCTCTCTGTTCCCAGCCTTATCACCACCCCCACATCATCTTGTTTATCTGCTTGTTTGCTGTGTCTTGATCCTCCCCCACTCACCCATACCTGCCCGACCGTAAACTGCAGGGGGGAGGACACTGTACTGTTGGCTGCATGGGGCTGGCACACAGTAGGACCTTAGTGAATACTATTGGATGAATAAATGATGATCCTGAGTCAACGAATCATCTGGATTTCAACTCCTGGACTTTACTTAGCCTCTCCAGGGCAAGATCTCACACATGCCTTTGGAAGGTCAAATACATAAGGAATTCCCTCATTCAGAAACACCCTCCCCGCCCCCCACCCCCCAGCCTTAAAATACAAACTGGAAGTTTCTACCTGAATTCCTAGCGACCTGAGTTACTGTGGCCCCACAACTGACAGATAAGTATTTTTTTGGGTGCAAACTGGACCTGGCTCTGGAATGATGAGTTATAGGGTCTATCCATTAAGGAGTCCCCAGGAGTCTAGTCAAGGCTATGGTTTTTCCAGTGGTCATGTATGGATGTGAGAGTTGGACTGTGAAGAAAGCTGAGCACCAGAGAATTGATGCTTTTGAACTGTTGTGTTGGAGAAGACTCTTGAGAGTCCCTTGGACATCAAGGAGATCCAACCAGTCCATTCTAAAGGAGATCAGTCCTGAGTGTTCACTGGAAGGACTGATGCTAAAGCTGAAACTCCAATACTTTGGCCACCTCATGCAAAGAGTTGACTCATTGGGAAAGACTCTGATGCTGGGAGGGATTGGTGGCAAGAAGAGAAGGGGACAACAGAGGATGAGATGGCTGGATGGCATCACCAACTCGATGGACATGAGTTTGAGTGAACTCCAGGAGTTGGTGATGGACAGGGAGGCCCGGCGTGCTGCGATTCGTGGGGTCAAAAAGAGTTGGACATGACTGAGCGACTGAACTGAACTGAGGCCTCTAATGTGGTGAGTCTAGGGTTCAAAGGAGGCAAGATGTAAAGTGAGCCATCTGGTGGAGGGAGGAGGATTCTTGGAAGACAGACTTTACCTTTCAGCACCCTGGACAGTAACAGGTCCAGGGTGGTGGGCTGTGACTGAGGCAGCCGTGGAGAGGAGCTGCCTGCCCGTTCACATATAGGCTGCACATGTGCTCAGTGGCTTGGTCGTGGCTGACTCTTTGCGACCCCATGGGCTGTAGCCCGCCAGGCTCCTCTGTCTGTGGGATTTTCCAGGCTAGAATACTGGAGTGGGTTGCCATTTCCTCCTCCAGGGGATCTTCCTGACTCAGGGATGGAACCTGCATCTCCTGCATCGGCAGGTGGGTTCTTTACCACTAGCGCCACCTGGGAAGCCCATCACTGCTTTCTTTCAATTGCCCACGAGACCCTCTTAGTGGAAAAAGCTAGCAGTGATACAGCAGAGCCTTTCTGGCTAATTGTAGGGGAGCTTTTAAAACTGAAGCCCATGCTTCTGCTAATAGGAGAATCCCTTAAATTAGAAAACTATTCTTTTTTTTTCAAGGCCAAAAGCCTACTTGAAGCTTCCTACCTGACTCTCTTCTGCCCTGGGGTATCGCATTGAACAGAGCGTAAAAGCCAGTGTTGGTGATCATGGAATCACTTCGGAACACCACAGTCAGGATGTCAGAGGAGGAGGAAAACATCACAGCCGCTGAGGCACAGAACTTCCCCATGGAGAGTGAGGCGATCCTGGGGCCATCGAAGATTTCTACTGAGTCGGATGGGCATCCAAGGATATCTTCCAGTCTGGGGGAATCACAGCAGAGGCTTAGCAGCTGGTTAGGGCTTCCTAGATTTTTTTTCAATTGCTTACTTAGGTTTATTTTTATTTATTTTTTGGTTGGGCTATGTGACATGCTGGATCTTAGTTCCCCCAATCAGGGTTCAAATCTGTGCCCCCTGCAATGAAGCAGATTGTTAACCATTGGGAAGTCCCAGGGCTTCCTAGATCTTAAAGCTTGAAAAGTATGACACACACAGAATTAACTACTTGGATTATACTTTGAATTGCATATTAATACATAAAATATCAGTTAACCTTCTCAGATGCCTTATTAGCAAAACTTGTTTTATCTCTTTCTGAAGAATGTGTGAGGTTTATGGCCTCAACTCAGTAATAGAAACTTAGAAATCATACTGATTTTAGCCAATCACAACTTACATGAAACCTCGGGAGATGGTCATCCCGACTGATCAACATGTAACTGACATCACAGCCCAATTTTCCTAACTCTGTATTTCACAACATTCTTCATACCCAAATTCTTGGAGAGGAAAAACTTGATTTTGAAATAAAAACAAGTCAGCATGTGGAACAGTATTTGCACTTTGGTAATTATTCACAGGGATGTGTATGAGGGCTGATTGGTTGTTGTTGGCCCCACCACATGGCACATGGGATCTTATAGTTCCCCAGCCAGGGATCGAACCTGGGCCCCCTGCATTGGGAGCACAGAGTCTTAACCATTGGACCAGCAGGGAAGTCCTGAGGGCTGATTTTGAAGAAATGGATAACTGATAACATGATAGGTTTTAGAGGTGTGGGTTCAAGGTTCTCACCTCATTATGGGCTGTATCCTTAAGGTTTCAGTTGACAAAGATAACACGTTTCTAGAATATTCTTTGTGATAGGGCATGTCTGAGTCCATGGGCAGAGCAACAGTGGAGTGCATGTGAAAGGGGGATTTTCATAGCATTTCACAGCACTGCTGTGCTTGTTGCACGGTGTGTGTCATAGTCAACAAGGAGAAGGGCTCTGCACAGACTCTCCTTAGCATTGTACACTGGTGAAGAGCAGGGCCTTTGACATCCAGTGGACCTAGAAGGTTGGCCTTTGGTGAATAACCTCTCTGAGTCTCAGCTTCTTAGTCTTTAACTGGGATGATAAGGACATCTTCATTAGGGCTATCGTGATGCTGTAATGTGACAAAGCATACAGAATACACAGTACAGAGCCTGAGCACACTAAAAATGTCAGTTTTTATTTTATGAACTGATAATAAAAGAATGGCAGTGACGTAGAAGAGTCTTTTTATGTCAGAGATGAGGCAATGACTACCATCTCACTTCATTTTAAGGCGACATATAGAGGACACAGGGCTCATGGCTGGAGTAGTCGCCTCATGCACGTATAGGTATAGCCTCTTACTGCTTGCTTAAAACTCAAATTAAGAAAAAGAAAGTCTAAGAGGATAAATACTGGTACCCATTGTACAATGAGGGCAAAGCTGAAAAGGACAATTAAAAAAAATAAATTAAAATAAAACCCTCATAGTAATGTTAAGTCAAATACGTGAATTAAACCACTTATTGAATTTTTCAAGGCAATATTCTTATTTAGGTAGACTCTTCTTTTAAAGGGGGCTTCCCAGGTGGTGCTAGTGATAAAGAACCTGCCTGCCAATGGTGGAGACCTAAGAGACAGGGGTTTGATCCCTGGGTTCAGAAGACCCTCTGGAGGAGGGCTTGGCAACCCATTCCAGTATCTTGCCTGGAGAATCCCATGGACAGAGAAGCCTGGGGTCACAAAGAGTCGGACACGACTGAGGTGACTTAGCATGCATGCACTTCTTTTAAAGAGTTGTTTTCTTACTTCAAAGTTGGAATCATGAGTTCTATGCGGAACTTCTTATCCACGTGGACCTCCCACACGCACTGGATGTCTGTTGGGTAGTTTTCCGGATACAGCGGACTGGAAAATGAGCCAGAGAGGCTAGAAATGACCCCTCCACAAGAGTTCCTTTCTCCTGAAACAGCAAGAAAAAGGATGTCAGGATATGTCCCCACGGCATCACTTCTGTCATCCCACTAAGGACCTGGGGGAGTCAGGCTGTAGTCTGAATAAATAGATTTGTAGCCTAAGCATCTTCTGGAAAGGACAGCCTATTCAGTCTAATTGTGATGGGTCAGAATGCATTCAAGAAGGAAATGGCAACCCAATCCAGTATTCTTGCCTGAAGAATCCCAGGGACAGAGGAGCCTGGTGGGCTGCAGTCTATGGGGTCGCACAGGGTTCGACACGACTGAAGCGACTTAGCAGCAGCAGCAGCAGCAACAGAACACACTGATATGAGAGCTCCCCACCCTCCTCCCTCTGTCATCCAATGGGGAAAATATTCTCTCTGTCCTGCTGACTCTTTCTAAAGTGGAAGGTCTCACTTGCTGGGAAGGTGCAGCTGATCAGCTTGAGGGTTTGGGAAAGAGAGGCAGAGACAGAGATGGAGCTGTACCTGGTGGGGAAGGGGTGACTTTGAGGATCTGAGGAACTGAAGACAAAGGCAACGGGGGTGGTGTGGACTGTTCTGGGAGGGTGTGACTGGGACATCCCTATAACTACTTTTTCACCAGTTTTTCTGGGTAGGTTGTCTTTCCTTCATCTCAATATCTACTCAGACTGGAGCTTATAGGTTTTGGACTTTTAAGAATTAAACAAGTGAAATCTAACTCTTCCATTCTGGTTGTCATATTAGTATAACTATATTATTTAATATAATAAATTTATACACACACAAACATATAAATTTGAAACAGCACACCACATGAAAAAAGCAGAAAGCTTAGAATCATCAAATTATTTTAGAGGAAATTTGAAAGCATAACATTTTATTAATCTTGTACCCAAACTATGAAGATGCTGAGCTTTCTTCTTTCTCCCCTTGAGCACCTTGCAATCCTCCTGGAATCTCACAGATTCCTGGTCTTTCCCACAATGGAGGGTGGGAAGTGGTGAGGGACACAGGCAGCCCAGGGAGCTAGTGTGGACTGCTGTTTGTAGGTTACAAATGTCAGACTGACACTGAAACCCCCTGGGACTGGGTTTCCTGAAGCCTCTACACATTACTTTGCCAACAAAGGTCCATCTAGTCAAGACTATGGTTTTTCCAGTGATCATGTATGGAGGTGAGAGTTGGAATATAAAGAAAGCTTAGCACTGAAGAATTGATGCTTTTGAACTGAGGTGTTGGAGAAGACTCTTGAGAGTCCCTTGGACTGCAAGGAGATCCAACCAGTCCATCTTATGGGAGATCAGTCCTGGGTGTTCATTGGAAGGACTGATGTTGAAGCTGAAACTCCAATACTTTGGCCACCTGATGGGAAGAGCTGACTCATTTGAAAAGACCCTGAATGCTGGGAAAGATTGAAGGCAGGAGGAGAAGGGGATGACAGAGGATGAGAGATGGCTGGATGGCATCACCGACTCAATGGACATGAGTTTGGGTAAACGCCGGGAGTTGGTGATGGACAGGGAAGCCTGGCTTGCTGCAGTCCATGGGGTCGCAAAGAGTTGGACACGACTGAGCGACTGAACTGAACTGAACTACACCTGGTGAGCGGTGATGGGCTGGTACCAGTCGCGGGCGCCTATTACAGGACTGTGCCCGTAAGAGGCGGGCTGAGATGGGCAGATGGACTGAGCCACGTTTTCTTCGAGTCCCTTGCCACCCCTCCTGCCTACTCTGATCTGGTCAGATCCACACGGCCCTTCCCATCTGCTGCTTTAGTTAAAAAGTCAGCGTTTTCAGGCATTGGCTATACTAACGCCACGCCCCTCAACGAGGTGGGGGCGGGGCAGGTGAGAACAGAGGGGATCCTCAGGCTGAGTCCTGGCCGCCCCACCTTCTCGTGGGAGGGGCTGTGGCGGGTGTAGCTTGGCCAGTAGAGGCAGCCCCTCACCCACACTAAGCCAGCCTTTGTGCCCCGTCCAGGGCACACCGCCTAGCATTGCCTCTGATGGTTCTTTTGGAATGGAGTTACCATGTCAGTTTAAAACAAGCAACTACCTGTTACATGATCCTGAGACGCTGTGCAAAGACCTCGACGCCCGCCGGGGGCCCCGCCCCCGGGGGAAAAAAAAAAAGGAGATAATGCTGACATCAGGAGAATTAGTCTCATCTACAAGTTAGCAAAATGTAAAGGGTTTCCTTAGAAATGTCCATGTACTTAGGGCAAATGGAGAAAAGCGTGAAGGCGCTGACTGAATGTTCTCTACGGTCCTGGAGCAGGCTAAAGAGGGCTGCAGGTTCTCCAACATGCCTCTGGTCATGGGGTGGGGTCTGGTCCCCTCCCTGGAGCCTGGGTGGTCTCTGTGGAAGCTCTGGCCAGCAGAATATGGCAGAAGCTGTGCTGTGCCGTAAGAGACTGGCAGCTTCCACTTCCTGTCTCTGGGAACATGGGCTTGCTCATGGCTCCCTGAGCCAGCCTAAGCCACTCTGTAAGCAGTCTGATTCCTCTGCTGGAGAGGTCCTGCAAGGAGGCCCTGAGACCACCTGGAGAAGAAGCAGGCCCTTGGCTGAGCCCCCACCAGGACCCCAGGCATGGGAGTGCATCTATCCTGGACTCTTCAGACCAGCCACTGGGTGGACCTGCTCTACACTGCGTGGAGCAGAAGGCTCGCCCAGCCAAGAACTGCCCCAATTCCTGACCACCAAACCGTGGCTTATAATTCAGTGGTTGCTGCTTTAAACCACTACATTTTAGAGCAGCAAGAGAGGGCCAGATGGCTCCTTTCATGCAATGCAGTGGCACTGGTTTAGACACTAAGTCGTGTCTGACTCTTGCAACCCCATGGACTGTAGCCCACCAGGCTCCTCTATCCGTGGGATTTTCCAGGCAAGGGTACTGGAGTGGGTTGCCATTTCCTACTCCAGGGGATCTTCCCGAACTAGGGATCGAACCCGAGTCTCCTGTATTGCAAGCGGATTCTTTACCACTGAGCCATCATTCATGCAGTATGGTCTTTCCCATTTCACCATCAATCCATGTAATTTTCAGTTTAGCTGAATTACATAAATGGGAAAACTATAGATGAGGCTTAATTTGAATATCCACTGCCCTTGACCCCAGCGCTGGCCCTTTAACTTTGGATGGCCTTTCTCCTCTCACTCACGACCCCAGCACACAAAGCTGGTCTCCCTCCAGGAATACTCAGAACACATTCAGGTCTTCTTCAGGCAGATGACTGAGTCAGATGCTCCTGCTAATGACGTGTGCCCTGCGGTGTTTTCTGAGGCTGTGTGTGGACAGGATTCAAAGTGTGAGAGGTGGGGCTTAAACTTCCAGTTTTACTACTTTCTAACTGAGTTATCCTGGGAAGGCTTCTTGATCTCCCCAATCCTCAATTGTAGAGATTAAATAAATGAGTTTATTCAGAAACCCTAGCATCAGGCCTGTTGCTATGTAGATACTTAGGAATGTCTGTTGCAATGAAATAAAACGCCTTTTCACTACCTTCAGCATCATTTCAGAATCATCATATCATGTGGTGTTTGACTTTTCCAATCTTCAGTTTTTATTATAGAAGAATATCATTCAATCATTAACTTAAAAAACTATTTGAAAACAAGCAAAAGATTCCCAATATGTACTTTGGGATCAGACTGAGTAGCATCAAAGCTTAGTCCCCACATTAACTTGTTGAGTGATTCTAGGAAAGTCACTTAACCTCTCTGCATCTCAAATTACTCTTTCTGTAAAAGAATATTTAAAATGCCTTTTTGCAGGTTTCCCCAGTGGCTCAGATGCTTAGGCATCTGCCTGCAATACAGGAGAATGGGGTTCAGTCCCTGGGTCAGGAAGATCCTCTGCAGAAGGGGATGGCTACCCATTCCAGTGTTCTTGCCTGGAGAATTCCATGGACAGAGGAGCCTCGTGGGCTACAGTCCATGGGGCTGCAAAGAGTCAGACATGACTGAGAGATTAACAGTTTCACTTCCTGAAGATTAAAGTAGTAGCCTGAGCTAAATGTCTCCCATTTTTTGTGTTAGTTTTTGCCTGGTCTTTGTGTAGTTGGGGGCCAATGAATGGATGTGGTATATTAGATTGGTGGTGAAGAGCCTTGACACCTGTGGTTCAAGTCCAATGGCTACACCTTGGTACATTACTAATTTTCTGTATCTCAGTTTACCTATCTTGAAAATGGGAATAATCAAATAACTTACTTTAAGAGGTTATTGTGCAGATTAAATAAGTTACTTAGGTATAAGGCCCCAAAACAGTGCCTGAAGCATTTATAAGTATTCAATGTTATTATAATAAAGTTGCCTGAACAACAAAAAAATATGGACATACCTGGAGGTGTGGGAGGAGGCAGGTCTTTTGAATCTAAATGCACAAAAAAAGACAACAGGTCACTCTCTTTAGTGAATCCAAAGTTTGGAGGAGGTAGGGTAACAAGGGGGCCGGTGGGGAGGAAGTGGGGAGGACCGTGGTCTTTTGGGCCCAGGACTTAGAGTGCTCCTCCTGGGTCATTCCAGTCCTCTTCTGGCAGGGTCCTTGGCCTCGGAGGGTGGGGTAGAGCATCTGGGTCAACTCTGCCCCTTCCCCAGTCACCAGGGCTGGATTACCCATGGCCCCTCTTATGCAGGATCACCCAGATCATCTGTTAAAATGCAGATTCCAGCGTACCTTCCCAAACCTAGTTGATCACAATCTCTAGGGGTGGGGTGGGGTCCAGGATTCAGCAAGGTGGGGCTGTGGGGTGCCAGTTGACACTAACATTCAAGGCCTCCCATGTGCAACCGGGGGCTGCCCAGGGCAGGGCGTGTGCCTGAGCCCAGCGCCTGGCACACAGTGGGCACTCGTGGATTAGCTGACAACAGAATGAGCAGATGGATGGTTGGATGGGTGGTCGAAAAATTCCACCTGGGATGCATAGTTTCACAATGTCTTCAACCATAATATCTGAAATTATAGCCCGAGAGGGGAGAGGCTACCTGAGCAGATGACCCCAGCATCCTCGTGGTGGCCACAGTTGTGCTCCGACCAGCCCGAGTGGGCACACTGGCCCAGGTAGCGCTCGGCCCCAGCACACTGCAGGTTGTCCAGGAAGATGTCTCCAGAGCCCGGGCCGAAGTGGGCCTTCCCGAGGGCGGACACGGCCCGACCGCACCCCAGCTGCCGGCACACGACCTCGGCTTCGTTCAGGTCCCACAGGTCGTCGCACACGGTGCCCCAGGCCCCCCGGTGCAGGACCTCCACGCGCCCTGAGCACCGTCCTGAGCCGCCCACCAGCCGCAGCTCCGGCCAGTCCCCTGCAGACAGAGGGGCCTGTGAGTCCCCAGGAGACCCCCGAGGCCCACCGGCCCCAGGCCTCGGAGGCCAGCAGGACTATGCGGGTGTGCAGGGATGCCCCTGTCTTGACCCTGGGGCCTGTCCCTCACGTTGCTCACGTGTGTCTGAGCTGCATGCAGACTCTGGGGCCTTCAGTCAGTGTAATGTCATTTCAACAGTGTTCGAAGTGAAACTGGCTGCCTTTCATGTTAAGCTGTGATGATACAGGTGCAAATCAAAGAGGTATGTCTCCTGCCTCAGGAAGCCTGCAGTCTATTTGTTAGTTAAACACAGACCCAAGTGTAATGCTTTCTCACACCAGTACAAGGCCGTGAAAAGAAAGACCAGGGTGCGCTCAAGAGAGTGATGGGGTGTGGCTGCAAGACTCCTCTTAAAACACTGAAAAGGACCTGGTCAAGAACAGACTCAGGGAAATGCCTTTGAGTAAGGGGAAAGCTTTTGCAAAAAGACATTGAAGTGCCATTTCACGCCTGCACGTATGTGTCTCTAACCCACACACATAGAGACATCATCACCTGTAAGGATATCAAAAGGAGTAATTCCAAATAACACTTTTAAATAGCATCTTAAAGCCATGAAAATATCAGCAGCTTAGACGAATGAACTGAGCCCAGCAATAAATCACAAAGAGCTGATATTCAAGTCCCATCAAAAAAAAGGCGTGACCTACCTGAGCTGTTAGATGAGTCTCCCGCCTCTGTTTAAGTAGAGAAAAAATATGTCAGTCTTTTTCTGAAATCCTGACTTTTATAACCAACAGCAGAGATTTTCCTTACATCCTTATAAATGATTATTCATCTGATTTGGGAAAAATGAGTTCCTGTAAATATCACCGTATTGGGAGAAACAGATTCAGCTATAGACATAGGAGGTTTCTTGCTGGTTGTGGGTTGGTTACTGTGTTATGAGAAAATGGTCAGATGGACGCACGCATTTGGGATGATATGACTTAGACTCCTGATTTTGAGGCAGATGAGTTTCACATTGGGGGCATCTCATGGTAGCTCAGATGGTAAAGAATCTGCCTTCAGTTCAGGAGACATGGGTTCAATCCATGGGTTGGGAAGATCCCCTGGAGAAGGGAATGGCAACCCACTCCAGTATCCTTGCTTAGAGAATCCCTTGGACAGAGGAACCTGGTGGGCTATTGTCCACAAGATCACAAAGAGTCGAACAGAGCTGAGCGCCTAACACTCCACACTTCAGATTTGGACAGTTGTTCCCCAGAGCATTGAACCTTAGGAATAAAAACACCCCATGAGGCTGTGACTGGGTTGGACGTGCCACAGGTAATAAGACGCCTCCAGGTAAGCAGATGGGTGAGTGAACGCTCCAGCAAGCAAGACAGTGTTTTAAAATATGCGCCTCCTAGGACTTGCCTGGTGGTCCAGTGGCTAAGACGCCATGCTCCCGGTACAAGGGGCCAGGCTCAATTCTTAGCCAGGGAACTAGATCCCACATTCTGCAACTGAGAGTTTGCATGCCATGTCTAAAGATCCAGCATATTCCAAGGAAGACTTCAGACCCCTAGTGCCACGACTAAGACCTGGCACAGTCAAACAAATACAAATGATTTAAAAAAAGATGTGCCCCCAGTTAAACCACTGGATGACTCATTGGAAAAGCCCCGCTGCTGGGGAAGATTGAAGGCAAAAAGAGAAGAGGGCAGCAGAGGATGAGATGGTTAGATAGCACTACTGACTCAGTGGACATGAATTCGGGAGAGTGAAGGACAGGGAAGCCTGGTGTGCTGCAGTCCACGGGGTTGCAAAGAATCGTACATGACTTAGTGACGGAACAACAACAACCAGTTAAAAGTCCCAGGCACCAGCTCCGTCTCATGTGGCATGTCTCTGAACAAGTGCTCTTTCAAGTTCTAGTTGCCAAATCTCTCGAATCGCACCGAGTATTACAGCTGCTAGTTTACAGAGATATCTCGCTATTGGAAAGGGCTCTTACTAGACCTTCCAGAGGCGATTAACTCACTTCTAGCTGTTCACAGCTAAAGATATATATATATATATATTTTAATGTGGACCATTTTTAAAGTCTTTATTGAATTTGTTACAATATTGCTTCTGTTTTATATTTTGTTTTTTTTGGCTACAAGGCATGTGGGATTGGAGCTCCCTCACTAGGGACTGAACCCTCACCGTTTGCCCTGGAAGGTGAAGTCTTAACCACTAGACCACTGTGGAAGTCTCTATTCCAAAGTACTTTGAAAAGCTGTCGCAAGGCAATTAAAATCAGCCATTTTAGTTTACTGATTCTCTGGTGTTAGATGACTGAGTGAGGAAAATGGTGTAAAAACTGCCCAAAATGCAGCCCTTTGTCAGGTACTGACACTCTGCAGGTGCTATCCAAAAGACAGCTTGAAGGAGCCTTTTCAGCAATCCTGCCAGAAAGCAAGAGTCTCCTCATTTTACAGATGAAGAAACTGAGGCTCCAAGAACTTAAAAGTTGCTCAGATGCTGTCTGAGTGTCATCACCAGCTCAGAGATCCAGACTCAAGTTTGCCCAGCTCTGCAGTCTTCCTTAGATTTACTACATTGGCTGCCCCTTTAAACAAAGACCTTTACAAATACTCCTTAAAAATCCCCATAATTAATCATGTTTTTTTCATATGTCTGTATGCAGTAAGGTACACATTCCTTTGGTAATTCTTACTCTCAAATTAGAAAATTTTAAGATTTTATTCTGGGAATCAGTTAAAATCTTATTTGTTCAATCAACTTAGAAGGGATAAGTGAAGTGAAGTGAAGTCGTTTAGTTGTGTCCAACACTTTGCGACCCCATGGACTATATAGTCCATGGAATTCTCCAGGCCAGAATACTGGAGTGAGTAGCCGTTCCCTTCTCCAGGGGATCTTCCCAACCCAGGGATCCAACCCAGGTCTCCCGCATTGCAGGTGGATTCTTTACCAGCTGAGCCACAGGGAAGCCCTAAGGGGATAAAACAAACATCAAATGCCACATATTTGAGGATCTTGTCTTCAACCCTGGTGGGGGCGGTTTAGTTTCTAAGTCCTGTCCAACTCTTGCAACCCCATGGACTGTGGCCTCCAGGTCCATGGGATTTCCCAGGCAGGAAGTGGGATTTCCCACTGGAGTGGGTTGCTGGCTCCTTCTCCAGGAGACCTTCACAACCCAGGGGTTGATCCTGCATCTCGTGCTTGGCAGGCAGGTTCTTAAGTGCAGAGCCACCAGGGAAGCTCATCTTCATCCCTGGCTGACTCTGAATTCTAGCAGGGTGGTCCTGAGGCACTTGCGTGGTGACCAGCGGGAGGAGGAGAGGCTACCTGAGCAGATGACCCCAGCATCCTCGTGGTGGCCACAGTTGTGCTCCGACCAGCCCGAGTGGGCACACTGGCCCAGGTAGCGCTCCGCCCCAGCGCACTGTAGGTTGTCCAGGAAGATGTCTCCAGAGCCTGGGCCGAAGTGGGCCTTCCCGAGGGCGGACACGGCCCGACCGCACCCCAGCTGCCGGCACACGACCTCGGCTTCATTCAGGTCCCACAGGTCGTCGCACACGGTGCCCCAGGCCCCCCGGTGCAGGACCTCCACGCGTCCTGAGCACCGTCCCGAGCCGCCCACCAGCCGCAGCTCCGGCCAGTCCCCTGCAGACAGAGACTGGGTGAGCATAGCCTCCTGGGCGCATGCTCACTCCTCTGAGGCTAGCTGAGCTCCTCACCCCACACAACTGCCCGGGATGGAGAACTCAGTAAAAGGTCAGTCAACTCATCATGAAAGTAAAAAACAAAACTGTCACTAAAGTGACACTAAAGTCGCTAAAACTGTCAAAACAACATTTAGCCTAAAACATGCATTAAGTGAACATCTATTGGGCCAGAGCTATATGCCAACCTGTGTTGGCTAAATGCAGAAAAACAGAATAACTTGCACAGTGATTTGTGATTTTCTGAAGTGCTTTTGTGTGTATATATGTGTTTGTGTGTCCACCTACAACTTCATAGTAACTCAGGAAGATAAGCCAGTTTTATCTCTGAGGACACTGATAGCTGGAGAAGCAAAGTGCATGCGTGCATGCTAAGCTGCTTCAGTCGTGTCCAGCTCTTTGTGACACCATGGACTACAGCCTGTCTGGCTTCTCTGTCCATGGGATTTTTCCAGATGAGGAGACTGGAGTGGATTGCCGTTTCCTTCTCCAGGGATCCTCCTGATCCAGAGATCAAACCTGCATCTCCTACGGCTCCTTCATTGCAGGCAGATTCTTTACTGGTGAGCCACTGGGGAAGCCCAGAGAGGCAAAGTGACAGCCTGAATCCCATGTCTGGTCAGTAGCTGATCTCAACTCATTTCTCCTGATTCCGAAGTTCACTATTTTTCTTCTCTCTGCTATTCTAGCTTACTGCCCCTGGAATGTGTCTGGCACTCTACTCACTTGGAATAAGTGTATTAGTGATACAGGTGTGAGGTTAACAATGAGCAGGACAGGCCGTAAAAAGAAACGGCAGAAACCCACTGGAGGGTGCTTATACGTTCCTTGGACTTTGATGACTCCAAAAAGTGCTGAAAAAATGAATTCTGCTCATCCTAGGATCCTAGAGCCAAAAGATCCTAAGAGCTCTGAATGGTCCTGAAAAGTCTGCACAGGGTCGGCCAGCAAATATTTGCAAGTAGAAGAACCACTTGCAATCGATTCAGCCTCTGCCTACGAAGCAGCTACAGATGCAGATATAAACACAGCCACCCAGAGGCAAGGACAATGGGTGTGTGCGTGCATTCCATGGCTTACCTGGTCTTGCTGTTACCATTCTGGGTGTGGCTGTTGGGATTGCTGTGGATACAAGAAGACACCCTTGAGTAAAACGGGAGGATGGAGACAAGTCTGAGTTTAGTCTCCACTAAATGCCAAAATTCTGGCCGATTCATTTTTCCTATTGTCCATATGCTCTGTGACCTCCGAAGTCAAATTCTCCTTACAGGTGAGTCTCGATGTGGGCAGGGCTGTGAGATCCAGCGGAAGTGATATTCCCTCCTCTGCCCAGCCATGGAAATCTGGCATTTACATTGTGCCATTTTGTCTTAAAATACATTCGCCATCAGTGTCTTCTGGGGAAAACAGCTCTTTCTTCTGCAAGCTTCTGCTTTAGGTTTTTGTTATTAACTTTCCCTACATGTGGAGTGTCTGATTAGATGCCTTTCATTGTCTTTGATAAAAACAAGGAATTAAGGAAATCAAATGGATAATTTATCAATATACAGTACCCAATGGTTAATGTGTATAACTTAGTTCTACTAACTGTCTTCATACTTGTGTAACTTGTGTAGACAGACTCTCTCAAATAAGGTGGATTTACCAAGGAGATTAGGAAACATATATAAGAGAGGTCAGACTATGACAGTAAAAACACCAGGAGCGGGGACAAGGAAATAAACATGAACATAGAATGAAGATTAAGTAATGTCAGTAAAGGTGACTCACTGATTAGATGTGGGGTCTGTGAAACAGCGTCTGCAAATACAAGAGGATCATCATCAGCAATTGTTAAGTGCCAATCCCAGCGACTTCCCCTGGCCCACCTTGTGCCCCAGAGTATCTCCTTTGTGTTTAACAGCATGTTCCACGAGCTCGCTCAGTGAGTCCCCCTGGTACTTGCTAAGATTACAGAGATTTATGAGCAGCTTCCTGGACACAGAGGATGCTGGAACTCTTCACCAGTTCAGACTCTTTCCTCTTTGTGGTAAACAGTACAGGACCCATCGCTGCATGTCCTTGGGACAACTCCTCTGTCCATGGGATTCTCCAGGCAAGAATACTGGAGTGAGTGGCCGTGCCCGTCTCCAGGGGATCTTCCCGACCCAGGGATTGAACTCGCATCTCTTACATCTTCTGCACTGGCAGGCGGGTTCTTTACCATCAGCGCCACTGTGCTTATTTGTCCTTGAATTATGCCATGTGTTTGTCTTGAAGTCCTTCTAGGTTGTACATGAGACTCCCTTAGGCTGGGATCACACCTTCTTCTGTAGACACCCACCTAGTACTCACAGTAACTTCAGCAGTGGCTTCCTAGTGGGCTGCCTGCCGTCAGATGGTTACATGAGAAAGAACAGTCCGTGATGAGGCTGCCAATTAGTGAGCATTTATCACGTGCATCACTGTGCAGAGGGCTCTACTTGCGTCTTTTCTGGGAACGCTCACACAAGCCTAAGAACTAAGGCTCTCTTCTCCCCATTACAGAGGGACAGGACCGAGGCATGGAGAGGCTGAGTCTCTCACCCGAAATCCCAGAGTCCCCAGGCAGACAGCCCAGCTCCAGATTGTTTTCCCTTAACCAC
>NW_024070198.1:41214576-41261320 GCF_014754425.2 Oryx dammah | reverse complement strand
CTTTCTTACCTTTGGCTTCGGAGTAATAATACGCGGCGAAGTTTTTCCCTATGTTGTTGTAGCTTCGGTAGTACACGAGCGTCAGCGAGCTGGAGGACGACGAGTAGGTGAGATAGGTTCCAGAGCAGGTCTTCCCCAGGGACTTTGCTGAGGATGGAGGGCCATCCAGGATTTCAAAATACTCATTGGTGCAGTCTAAGCTGGGGAAGCAAGCACCATGGGAGCTTCAGTCTCTCCCTCAGCAGATCTCAGAGGTCTGCTGTGAGGCAGACTATTCTGCTGCTATCAAGAGGCTGGGGCAAGATCAAAAGACTGTCATCATTCGAACATAGTGTGTGTGTGTGTGTGTGTGTGTGTGTGTGAAGTCCCTCAGTCATGTCCGACTCTTTGGCACCCCATGGACTGCAGCCTGTCAGGCTTCTCTGTCCACAGAATTCTCCAGGCAAGAACACAGGAGTGAGTGGCCATTCCCTTCTCCAGGGGATCTTCCCAACCCAGGGATTGAACCCAGGTCTTCTGCACTGCAGGCAGATTCTTTACTGCCTGAGCCACCAGGGTGGGCCCAAACATAGTAGATTTCTTTTACCCCATTTTTTCTGAGAGCCATTACCTTTGGGAATGGGATTTTAACTAGAAGAGAGGAGAGAAGCCTGGAATCATAGGTGTAACCCTGATGAGCCCTTGAGCACCCTGAGGCCACAGGTACCTTGAAACCTGGGCCCAAGGGCAGGGCCAGTCAGTGGGCAGCCACTAGGACTTGGCTCCAGGGTCCAAACAACCTGCATCCAGGCTTTCAGCAGCCGGCCTGCCTGAGAGGGAGGTGCACTACCAAATCGGCTCAGCTGGCTTTGTGCAAGTCATCTGATTTTGTTGTTCCTTATTGTGAAGTTTTGTACAGAACGTGGGAATCAGAAAACCGTTTTCACATCTCAGCCTGATGAGATGTCTGTTCCAAGTCATATTTTGATGATGCAAAAGTCAAGAGCAATAAATAATTTTTTTCTGAAGGTTAGTTTCCATAAAACATTCACCTATGAATGATATCAACCTTGACAGTTTACAATATTAAAACTTAAATTTTCCTGTTTTATTAGGCCTGAGGGTTCCATGGAATCTGTATCTTCAACCAGCAAGCTGAAATACATACACACATACTATCAAGCTCTCTCTCTCACACCCCATCACACACACACACACACACCCCTATACAAAGTATACAAGGTGAATTTCATTTTAACTACAAATTCATGGGCACAAAAATCAATCATATTTCTAACAAACATGTGGAAACAAAAATTATAAAACAGTATTACCTATAATCACTCCAAAAAGAAAAAAGAAACACCAATGTATACATTTAACAACACATATACAAGACCTGCTTGCTAAAAACGGTTTTTGCTAAAAAATTTTTGCTAATACAAAAATTAATGGATATCACTTGATGCAAAGAGCCAACTCATTAGAAAAGACCCTGATACTGGGAAAGACTGAAGGCAGGAGAAGAAGGGGATGACAGAGGATGAGATGGCTGGATGGCCTCACCAACTCAGTGGACATGAGTTTGAGCGAGCTCCAGGAGCTGGTGACGGACCGGGAAGACTGAAGTCCATGGGATCGCAAAGAGCCAGACATAATTGAACAAAAACAACAAAAATACAAAAGATCACAGCAAATGCTAGCTAGGATATGGAGAAATTATATCTGTCATATGTTGTTGGAAGGAATGCAAAATGGCAGTCACTCTGGAAAATAGTTTGACATGTTCTTTAATGTACATACTACACGACTTAGCAATTGATTCTCAATCATCAATCCCAGAGAAATGAAAACTTAAGTTCATGCAAAAACCTGTGTATGAATGCTCATAGAAGCTTTAGATATAATAGAGGGGCTGGGAACAGCCTGAATGTCCTTCACTGGAAGAAATGGTTATACAAACTCTGGTTTCCACACAATGGAACCCTTCTCAGCAATGACAAGAAACAAACTCTAGATACAGACAGCAGCCTGTTTGGAGCTCAAGGGCCTTAAGCAGAGTGAGAAAGTGAATCTCAAAAGATTACTGGATGACTCCATAGATTGAAGGGTCTCAAAATGACAACACTACATAGAACTGGAGAATAGTTTGGTGGCTGCCAGGGACAGGGGCTGGGGTGGCTGTAAACACGCAGGACAATGTAGTTACCCCCTTGTGGGTCGGTGAACACTCTCTCTGCTTCTAGATCAAGGGTCCCCGATCTCCGACACCTAATGCTTAATGATCTGACGTGGAGTTATATAATAATAAAAATAAAGCACACAATAAAGAAAATGCATGTGAATCATCCTGAAACCATCCCACGCCATCTGTGGAAATATTGTCTTCTATGACACTGATCCCTCATGCTCAAAAGGTGGGGGATCGCTGTTCTAGACTGTAGTAGGGGTTTCATGGACCTATGCATGCGTGTGTGTGTGCTAAGTCACTTTAGTTGTGTCTGACACTTTGCGACACTGTGGAATGTTGCCCGGGAGGCTCCTCTGTCTATGGGATTCTCCAGGCAAAAATACTGCAGTGGCTTGCCATACCGTCCTCCAGGGGATCTTCCCGACTCAGGGATTGATCCCGTGTCTCCTGTGGTTCCTGCACTGCCAGCAGATTCTCTACTGCTGAGCCACTGGGGAAACTCAGAGGACCTAGACATGGATGTATACATGGGATAAAATTGCACAGAACTACACATACACATAAGTGCAAGTGAAAAATGGTGAAAACTGAGTAAGTCTAATTCCAGCTAACAGCATTATACTAATATCAGATTTGTGTTTTTGATACTATTCTACAGGTATATAAGGTGTCACCAATGGAGAAAGAAGAGTGAAGGGGACATGGGACTCTGTGTTATTTTTGTAGCTTCTTATGTGTTTGTTCAGTTCAGTCGCTCAGTCGTGTCCGACTCTTTGCGACCCCATGAATCACAGCATGCCAGGCCTCCCTGTCCATCACCAACTCCCGGAGTTCACCCAAACTCGTGTGCATCGAGTTGGTGATGCCATCCAGCCATCTCATCCTCGGTCATCCCCTTCTTCTCCTGCCCCAAATCCCTCCCAGCATCAGGGTCTTTCCCAATGAGTCAGCTCTTCGCATGAGGTGGCCAAAGTATTGGAGTTTCAGCCTCAGCATCAGTCCTTCCAATGAACACCCAGTATCAGTCCTTCCAATAAACACCCAGGAGTGGTCTCCTTTAGGATGGACTGGTTGGATCTCCTTGCAGCCCAAGGGACTCTCAAGAGTCTTCTCCAACAGTTAGTTCAAAATAGAAACGTAAAAAGAAAGACTCTTTTGATTACAGGAATCAACCAAAGAAATAAATGCTTGAAATCTTACACCACATGGTGCAGTTAAGGAAAGTCCTTCTGACTTACTTAAGGTACGGAAACGCCAGTCGTATGTGGTCAGATGCGTTGGCTCTGATTTCCCACACACACGTTATGTTGTCATGCATTTCATTCCGAGGGGGATTCCTGATTGCTCCAGATGAGTTAGTAATGATTCTGCCACACTGAGATTTTCCTAAAAGCAGAGAGATATTTCAGAATTTCAGTTTTTTTCATTTTTCAGTTCACTATAGTTGACATTCTTTTTTCTTTCATTTTTTCCCCCTTGAAAGGTTTCATGGGTCATTGCTTTGTTGGGTACATCGTAGGATGTAGCAAGAGGTATAAACCAGTCAAAAAATTCTTGTAAACTTAGGAATTAGGACATGACATTAGGTCTGAAGTTTGCAGTATCTCTTGATCTCAAGAGAATTTTGCCGCTGACATGTGTGTTCTGGGTAGGGCAGTTTTCCAGAATCCGCCTGAACCTTTCCCTTGGTTACTCCCCAGTGCTGATGAAACAGAGCAGGACTCTATGGTCCTTGCCTGCCCATCCCCCATGTCCTCCACCTGCCTTTTGTCTGCGGAAAAGCTTTAGCCAAAGACTAAGTTTAATCAGAGAAGGGAGAACTTGCAGAAACAAAGGAGACCAGTCAAAGGAGAGCAAATCATAGCAATGCAGTCAGTGAGCAAAGCCAGAGACCTTTAGTTCCTCCTCAAGGGCTGCAGGTAATATTCTGAGCCCTATCCTGTGAGCTGTCTCATAGATACTGAAACCCCCACCAGATGGAGAGGTTAACTATGTGATGAGCAGAGTGTACCCATGACAGAAGCTGCCGCAGTTCTGAGAATTGGCCTCAGAGGAAATGGAAACAAACTGACCCCGAAACTGAAAATTAACTGTACCTAATTAATTTGTCCAGTTCATCTAGTCAAGGCTATGGTTTTTTCCAGTAGTCATGTATGGATGTGAGAGTTGGACTTTAAAGAAAGCTGAGCACCAAAGAATTGATGCTTTTGAACTGTGGTGCTGGAGAAGACTCTTGAGAGTCCCTTGGACTGCAAGGAGATCTAACCAGTCCATCCTAAAGGAGATCAGTCCTGGGTGTTCATTCGAAGGACTGGTGTTGAAGCTGAAACTCCAACACTTTGGCTACCTGATGAGCAGAACTGACTTATTGGAAAAGACCCTGATTCTGGGAAAGATTGAAAGCGTGAGCAGAAGGGGATGACAGAGGATGAGATGGTTGGATGGCATCACCGACTCAATGGACACGAATTGAGTAAACTCCAGGAGTTGGTGATGGACAGGGAGGCCTGGAGTGCTGCAGTCGATGGGGTCACAAAGAGTTGGACACGACTGAGCCACTGAACTGAACTGAACTGAATTCATTTGTAACTGTATCAAGATGACGCTGGTCAGAGACGACTGTTGCTTCTGCATGTAGCCCCCTCCCTCAGCCCCAAAAAGCTTTTGCCCCCTAAATGTCGGGGAAAGGGGAGTCAACCTTTGGACAGGTGCCACTCCCCCAGTCCCCAACTGCCGGCATCCAAGATAAGGCAAACTTTTCTTCCACCAACTTTGTCTTTCTTGGCTTTTGAGCAGTGAGCAGCCAGACTCCAGTTTCGGTTACACTGTGTCCTATATCCTATAGCTTTGATTATTATCATGTCATCAGTAATAATGAATAAACTATTTTATTTTCACAATTAAGGTCAAGCTCATGTGGAGGTTCTATATATGAAGACGGCAGTATTCTACCCACTAGCACTTGTAATTGATTGAAATTAGACCACTGAAAATCCACTAAGTAGAAAGAAGTTGCCCTGAGTCATCCAGCCTCTCCAACTCTGATTTTTCCTGTGTCCGTCTGTCCACCCACTGTCCATTTGATTCTCCACCTGCTTGTCTGTTTGTCTATCCATCTGTCCACTATTTAGTTCAAAATGAAAGGTGGCAGCTGCAGCAGCAGCTTTCTCCATCAGATTACCTGGTTGTGTAAGAAGCGGACCTAACACTCAGCTGGCTCCTCTCAGAAGGACCAGCCAGGCCCTCCAGGCATTATGTTATTCTAACCCTTCAACTCCAGGTGGTGCTAAGAAAAGCTTATCCTGAGCTTCTGAAAGCCCGGGATACTGGCCAAACCAGAGAAACCAAAAAAGGAAGATGAAAAAGAAAGAACAGAGAAGGACACAGAGTCAGAGAAGGAGAGAGGGCAGAGAAGGTGCCCACTGTGGTGAAAGCCCTCTAAAATGATGCCCTGGGGTAGTGCCCTGACAATGTGGCTGTGCTGATGGCCCCATGTCTGTAATGCACATGTGGTATCCATGCTGGGAGACCAGAAGACTGGCCACACTTGATCATTTGGACTACCTTCTTGAACTAATAGAAATGGAACTGGAACCTTCATTTTTGGACAAGTCACTCAGAATGCAGGCTCAGAGGGGTGACTTAGACAGGGCAGTAGTATTTTGCTCAATTTCCTCGAAAAATCACTTTAGGGCCTGAGCTAGATGACGATGATCAGGGCAGCCAAGAACAACCTGGTCTCACCTGCAGCCTCCGTCTCTGCCGTAACATCCAAAGGGGGACCTGTCAAACACAAAAGACGTCATCAAACACAACGGGGTCGTCGACTGGCACCGAGGGTGACACAACCCACAAGGAGCAGCCAAGGAGCTGGGAAGAGACACATCATCAGGGGCCCTCCCAGAGCTCCTGAGCCAGTCTCTGGGGGTGAAGCAGAGCATGCAGGGGGTGGTCACGTGCAGGAGGGAAGACGCACTGATCCAGATCTTCCAGACTTGGATGCATTCATTCTCTTGTCATGTTATCCTAGCTCTTTATCTCCAAGAGGCGCTAAGAAAAGTTTCATGGAGCTTCTGAAAGCCCAAGATACCAGCAAGAGGAGAGGAACAAAACAAAACAAAAAAAGGAAGATGAAAAAGAAAGGACAGAGAAGGATACAGAGAATCAGAGAATGTAAATGAGATATTTTTTAATTGGGGAATTTGAGGAAACTAAAGATGGGACATGCTGGCTCCTGTGGCCCATTTCTGTGACCCCAGCGTGGGGAGTTATGAGGCTTCAATGCAAGTACGGGAAGAGGCACTGACTGCTTCCCCTGACCTGCGCTGCTCAGAGACGGCGGGTCAGGACCTAAGGTCAACGTGGCTCCTTGCTGTCCCCAGCATCTCTCTAGCCAGCGACACCTGGCCTAGAACTTCCTACGGGAGACTCTCTCCGAGGACCAATCCATTCCCACCTCCTGAAGCTGACAGTCCAGGAGGGCATGTGACTGAAGTTTTATCAGACCTTGTCCACTCAGCTCTGGTCATGACTCACCCTTCGGCCAGGAGCTGGCCAAGGGCAAGGCATTAAGGGACCGGAGGTTTGATAAAGGAGAAGGGGCACAGGTGTGGAAAACTCCAGGTATTGATGCTGAGAGCAGGTGGGAAAACCAACAAGGAAGCAGTGTGGGGCCAGAATGCCCAGGATCAGAGAGAGGGCCAAGGAGAGGGTAGGAATTAAACTGAGCCTTGACTTGGGCCAGGTCTGGCCCATCAGCCTTCTGCTGCCCATGGGTAGAAAATGTTCATAACAGCCTCTCCCATCTCAACCACTCCCCACTCGCATCTCACTGCCAGCCCCTCACAACCCCAAAGTGCTGTGCAGAAGTTTAAGAAATTTTGAATCTGCTTCCAGAGCGTGAAATGCACAGTGAATTGAAGAGGTAGAAGGTGAGTTGGGACCAAATGACTTCCAAGGGCTCTCCCTCTCTCCCAGTGGACAGTCAGCAACTCCACATCTCTGAGCCGCTCTACGGGCTTGGAGTACAGAACCCATTCAATTTCCTGCAGAATTCCCCCCACCAGGTTTTGAGAAATTGCACATGTGAACACCACCTTCCCTACCTGGTAGCAAGGCCACTGAGAATTCAGCATCTGTAAGTGGGAGAGATGAAAACATCTGCTGTGAGTGAAAAACATCCTGCTTTCTTTTCTTTTCTCAAAATCTGGGCTGCACTGGTTCTTTGTTGCGGGCTCTCTAATTGCAGTGCTCAGGCTTAGTTGCTCTGTGGCCTGTGGGATCTTAGTTCCCCAACCTGGGATCGAACCCAAGTTCCCCACACTGGAAGGAGCATTTTTAACCACTGCACCACCAGGGAAGTTCCTGCCCTGCTTTACTCTCAACTGTGATTTTTTTACACTGTCCCTAGGAAAGGACTTTCTCGAAAGGGCCCAGCTGGGCTCTGCCTGGGAAGGGAGTGGGGTTACCTGAACAGACCACACCAGCATCCTCCCCATGCTCGCAGTTGTGGGCAAGCCAGCCAATGTGGGAGCACTCGTCCAGGTGCTCTTCATGCCCCCTGCACTGCATGTTGTCCAGGAGGATCTTCCCGGAACCTTCCCCAAAGTGGGCCTCGCCCAGGGCCTCCATGGCCCAGCCGCAGCCCAGCTGCCGGCAGACAATGTTTGCTTCCGGCAGGTCCCAGAGGTCATCACACACTGTTCCCCAGGCTCCCTGGTAGAAAACCTCCACGCGGCCGGCACAGCTCCCGTGGTCGCCCGCCAGCCGCACGGGGGCCCAGCCTCCTGGGGGAGGAAAGGGGTCTCAGGGTACTGGCCGCTCCCTCTGCCTGTTGAGGACCAGACTGCCCTCTGCCACCCTGGCTCTCCTTTCTTTTTGTGGCTTTGTACCCACACCCTTCATGCTGCCACTAAGGCGTCTGATGGCATCCGTCTTTAAAGGTCTGACACAGAATCCTAAGTCGTATTTGCAGGAAGTGGACCCCGACCAGATGAAAACTGCTGACTGCAAGCATGTAGACTTCAGATCAATTGAAACCAGAATGTTGATGAAGCTCAAAATTTCACTTTGATGCCAACCAATCTGAGAACTGATGCCAAGCTAATCACACCCGGGTTAAGACTGTTCACCTTCTAGCCTCGCTCTCTGCACTCTCTGCAGTGTGACCCTCCCACTCCTCCCAGGAGGCTAAGTCTATTTTCCTAGTCCTCAACCCCCGGGGCTTGTGGCCTGAGATTTGCTTGGGTCAATAGCCTGTGGCAGAGGTAATGGTTTGGAGCTATAAGGCCTCATGACAGGCTCTGGGGAAGCTCGGAGACAGCTGTATGAATAAGCCTGGGTGGCCTGCTGGGCGATGAAAGGCATGTGACCGTGTCACCTCTGTCCCATCCAGAGACACAAGACAAGAAGGAACGGCCTTACCTGGAGGCGCTGAAGCAGGTGGGTTTTGGGCCACCGATGTTGCCGGTGACGTGGGAAGTAGGTTCTCATAGGCTGTTGATGGGGCAGAAAGGAAGGAGTGACGTGAGGGAAGAGTCAGAACATCACGAGAAGGTAAACAGCTACTCCAAGGGGCAGCTGCCTCCCATCAGGATTCAGCAGGAATAATGATGACGCTGCTAAGGCCAGTGATCTCACATCCCCGAGATCCCCATTTCGGATGAAACATGGCATTACTGCCTGTTGACAAGCTGCCACGGGCCGCATGGCCACTTTGCAAAAGCAAAGACAGTTAGCCCCAAGTGGCCTGCTGCATGCAGGCTGTCAGGGGCCGTCACCTCTTTCTTGGTTACCCTCGCCCCAGGGCCATAGTGACTTCACCTAAACAAAGCAAGGAGAGTCACACAGCAAATCCTTGGGGGAGGGGGCAGGGAGGAGGGTAGCAGGTCTGAAATGCTCGAGGGAACCTCTGGAGCCCAGGGAACTGTTGTGTATCTTGACTGCAGTGGTGATTACACAACCGCGTCCAATCACCAAAGTTCATCAAACTGGGCCTTAACAGGGGGGAACCTTCGGCACATAAATAAAACCTTAATGGAAGGTAAGTTGATGAATGATAGACGGACTGATAAATTTATCATACAATCCAGGTAGGAGTTAACCGTTATATTCCTCAAACTTTTCTGTATATCTGAAATTTTTCATAACAAAATGTTAGAGGGTAAGGTGTCTCTCAATTTCTATTGTAAGACTTACATCTCTGTTTTTCGACAACCATCTTTTGCTTTCCCACTGGTGTACACTTAATTCAGCTAACCTATGTGGCTACTTCTTCCCTCCTTGTTAGTCGCAGAACATCAAAAGCATAGAATTTTAGGGAGCATGGCATCCAATGTGCCTGTTCTAATGACATGGAGACTGAAAAGTTAGTTAAGTCACTCAGTCATGTCTGACTCTTTGTGACCCCATGGACTGTAGCCTGCCAGGCTCCTCAGTCCACAGGATTTTCCAGACAAGGATACTGGAGTGGGTTGCCATTTCTTCCTCCAGGGGATCTTCCTGACCCAGGGACTGAACCTGGGTCTCCCGCACTGTGGGCAGATTCTTTACCATCTGAGCCACCAGGGAAGCCCATGGTTATGCAGCTGAAGAGAAACCAGTTGGGATCAGATTCCAACAGCTCAGGGCCTTCTGATCCCCACATGCCCTCCTTTAGGTGGGCACATGACCAGAGGAAGGAGCCATGGCTGTGTGAGTGCCTTCTAGGTGCCAGGAATCTTTAGGTATCATTTAATACATGACCTGGGGCTTCCCTGGAGGCTCAGTGATGGAGAATCCATCTGTCAATGCAGGAGACACAGGTTCGATCTCTGGGTTGGGAAGGTCCACTCGAGTAGGAAATGGCAACCCATTCCAGTACTCTTGTGTGGGAAATCCCACGGACAGAGGAGCCTGGCGGGCTACAGTCCCTGGGGTCACAAAAGAGTCAGAGACGACTGAGGAACTGAGCACACGCAGTCCATGACCTTACTCTGTATTCTCCATATTATTCCCACTTTAATGAAGAGGAATGGAGATGAACTGGGAAGGAGAGATGGCATGTCTTGGCTGTGGTCATCTAACTGAGGGGGTCATATGTCATGCTGTCTCTCCCATTAGGGAGGAAACCCCATGAAAGAAAGGCTTTGACCACTGCATGGCCCCCATGCTTCACTGGCACAGAATCTGCCACATGGTTGAACGAACAGATAAGTGAAAGAATGAAGCTGCAGATCAAACCAGGATCTGACTCTAAGCCTCATGACCTTCTCACATCATGCAGAGTCTAGTAGAAGATGTAACACGGGCCCTACCTGTAGGCGGAGCAGCTGTGGAATCAGCACCTGTAACATGGAGAGAGACTATGCGTGTTACCACGTCTTAATGGGAGAACGTTTACTGTGAACATCCTACAAGTAGAGAGGGGTGGGCAGCAGAGAGGCAGAGACTCTGCCCGTGAGGAGCCTGGCATTTCCTGGGGATTTGGGACACAGGGCCAGGCAGCAAACCTAGGCTGTCCCAGGACATCTTCAGGGACCACTGCTCCCTGGGGGCCTCAGGAGGTGACAAGGGTGGCTCCAGGTGGGCAGGTGCAGCCTGAGAGCTCTTCATTTGTCGGGACGTTATTCAAGTCACCAGTGGGGCAGAATCGGGAAACACTGGGGGGCGCAGAGAGCCAGCCAGAGGGACACATAGTTCTGGGGAGGTCATCAGGCCCAGATGTGGAAGGCCTGGCATACCAGCCGACAACTTGGTCCATCACCCTGAAGTCACATGCACAAACGTTAATGAGGACCCACAGGGGTAAGATAAACAAGGGACTTGAGTGGTGGGAGTCGTGTGCACAGGAAAGCTATTCGGTGTCCAGAGGGGCAGGGCTTTCTGCCCTGTCCAGAAACCTGACTGTCCAGTCAGTTAATGGAACAAGAGAGTTTGCTGCTTTGAACCTGATGCACCTCTACTTTTATTTTTGCCACAAAATGTAAGAATTTGGATTTTTATGCTGAACACTCTGATTTGGCTAAATTCAAGGTCATGGGGTCGCAAAGAGCCGGACATGACTGAGCGACTAAACTGAAGTTCAGCTTAGAGTTTTCAAACCTAACCAGCCACTTCTGAGCTGAGATCCGGCCTATAAGTCATAATCAACACTCGCTGAAGCTAGGGGGGTGGTTGGGTGGCTGAACAACCTGGGAAGGAGCCAGGCTGCCTGCCTGGTCCACTGACATTCTGAGGCTGGGCTGTGGGGTGTGTGTGCCACTGGGGTATGTGTGTGTGTGTGGGGGTGGGTAGGGAGACCACAGGAGCAGCCCTCCAAGCAGGGACTGACAGCAGCCGCTCACCTGTGCAGATGACGCTGGCGTCCTCCAGGTGCCCACAGCTGTGCCCAGCCTCGCCCCCGTGCACACACTGCCCCAGATGGCTCTCGCTGCCCACACATTGCATGTTGTCCAGCGCGATCTTCCCAGAACCCGCCCCAAAGTGGGCCCCCGTGGGGGCCGCCACAGCCTGGCCACAGTCCAGCTGGCGGCACAGGACGGCGGCCTCAGCCAGGTCCCAGAAGTCGTCACACACGGTCCGCCACATGTCCTGGACCAGAACTTCCACGCGGCCTGAGCATCTCCCTGGACCACCCACCAGCCTCACAGCCATCCAGGCCCCTGGGGAGGAACAAGGAGGAGAGGCATTGGGACCCAGCTCTCTGAGGTCAGGGAGGTTTCCTCTACTGGGGTACGTGGGTAGGCGCTAATAAACTATTCAGAAATGGTGTTTCTGGGTCACATAATCCTTATCACCAAGAGTAAAAGAATAGGCTTTGCAGCTTTCTTTACTTTATTTGGCTTTTCTATTTGCTTTCATTGGGAGGACTTGTCTTCTATGAATCAGCCCAACAGAGCAGGGAGTGGATTGTCCCAGGTCACCTTTAAAGGACTTGCTCATTGATTACTGGGCTTCCCTGGTGGCTCAGACAGTTAAGAATCCACCTGCAATGCAGGAGACGTGGGTTCAGTCCCTGGGTTGGGAAGATCCCCTGGAGAAGGGAATGGCTACCCACTGCAGTATTCTTGCCTGGAGAATTCCATGGACAGAGGAGCCTGGCAGGCTGTGTAGTTCACGGGGTCCCAAAGAATCAGACAGGACTGAGCAACTCTCATTCCTTGATTACCTGGTGATGCTATTCACACAGGAGATGCACTTGTAGAAATGTCAGCTCAGCAAGTAGAGGCAGCGGGGCAGCTCCCATCAATAGTGAAAAGCTACTTCTTTTTGAGCAATTGTCCGGCTAAGTATAAAAAAGGATGCTTGTTTTTCCAAATGGATTCCTAGCCTTGTTTCAGGCGTGTAGTTTAGGGCTCCCACCGCAGGGGCACAACTGAGCTCCCAGAACAATGACATAATTTCTCTGCTCCGAAGCTTAGCCCTGACTCCACTTTGTCTTATAATTCAACTGTAAGATGGAAACAGCATCCTCCCAGCTATGTGTCAACATCAAAAAGTCTGGAAAAAGTGAAAGTATGAGTTGCTCAGTCGTGTCCAACTCTCTGCAACCCCATGGACTATAGCCCGCCAGGCTTCTCTGTCATGAAATTCTCCAGGCAAGAAAAGATTGTACTAGACCATGTTTGGGGAAATATGTCAAGAATGGTTGTATGGAGGGTTTATCAGCTCATGCGAAGGCCCAGTTGAGGAGATCAATTTTACCCAAATGAAACAGTGATGAGAAAAATGGAAAATCTGAATTAATAATTAACATTGTATCTATCATATCTTTTATTATAATAAATTCTCTTTGTAGACAGCTTAATAATATACTTAACATTTCCATATAATTTTCTCAAATAGTCTTGGCATGAGCAATTAGTCATTATTCATACCTTCTTCTTGTCTAGGTAGCTTTGATCCAGGTCACCATGAAAAACACAGTGAAACCAACATGATCCTTGTAGTTAACAGGTCTGGGTGAATCCAGCCTTTGCCACTTATGACTGTGTGACTAGTTATTTGAGCAGTGACATCTGTTCACTGTGTTCTCTGGGTCTCTGTTTATTTTCTTGTGAAATGCTGGGAATAGCAGCTTGCTTTATGATTACTGTGGAACACACTTAATTCTGTGCATGGCATACACTAGTTTCTCAGAAAATGCTAAGCACAGGACTGGCCAAGAGTTACCTGCTGGTGGGAGAGTGGAGTGAAGGCTGGGAGGGCCCGTTGTGGGTATGGTAGCTGACAGGCCAGCACCTGCAAACAGGTACAAACAGGAACGTCGCTCATGATCAGGAACCTCCTAATCCCATGCAGGGAAAGAAAATCTTTGCAATGAAAACATTCTGAAAAGTCAGACTCAGATACAAGGCACTGGGTCCTCCACCGGTTCCCCCACAAACAAAGTTCTAGGCAGGGAAGACCTCCTCTCTCCCATCTTTAAGCTCAGTTATCCAGTCACTAAGATGAGGGTTTAGAATATTCCCCATGGTTGGCACATCCGTGCTCTCTCCGTGAGTTCATTTTGGGATCTCTTTGCTGCCATCTCTTCTTTCCCTTTAAGGAAACAACTAGCTGTGTTCTATCATGGAGACGCAGCATTCATATCAATGAATGGACTTCTCCAGCTCTCCCTAGGTGTTTGGCAAATCTGCCTAGACTGCGTGGTACCCAAGCAATGTGAGACAAACGTGGCATCTTTGAGCAGCTCTTGTACCTCGTTTTGTCTCATAAAACATCAATCCAAGCAAACCTTCTTCAGTTCAGTTCAGTTCAGTTCAATCACTCAGTCATGTCCGACTCTTTGTAACCCCATGAATCACAGCACACCAGGCCTCCCTGTCCATCACCAACTTCCGGAGTTCACTCAGACTCACGTCCATCGAGTCAGTGATGCCATCCAGCCATCTCATCCTTTGTCATCCCCTTCTCCTCCTGCCCCCAATCCCTCTCAACATCAGAGTCTTTTCCAATGAGTCAACGAGTCAACTCTTCACATGAGGTGGCCAAAGTATTGGAGTTTCAGCTTTAGCATCATTCCTTCCAAAGAAATCCCAGGGCTGATCTCCTTCAGAATGGACCGGTTGGATCTCCTTGCAGTCCAAGGGACTCTCAAGAGTCTTCTCCAACACCACAGTTCAAAAGCATCAATTCTTCGGCGCTCAGCTTTCTTCACAGTCCTGCCATCTAATTATGGGGTCAGTTGGACCAAATCAGTGTTTAAAATGTCAAATGGCAATTAACCCAACAAACTGAATGTTCAGTGTAAAGAACTGATTTCTGGTTTCAATTTTAACTGGTTGCCGACGGAGTTGGCTTCAGCCTTCAGTAATGACCTCAGGTGCTGAAGGCTGCTGCCAGAGAAGATGGTGACCCAGACAAGTCCGATGTGGGGGGAGAGGTGCCCACATGGGCTGCCTCAGCACCAGGAGCTCTGCTGCCTTCTGCATCCTTGCGGCCTCTGTGAACATCAATTTGAGGGAGCTCGCCCGGCTACCACCACCTGACAGGTGTACAAATATCGTCTGCTTTTAATAACGCCTTTAACTCCTTTGGATCCTTTTCAAATCGACTAACAGTAGATTCAGCTCCTAAATCAGCGGGATACAATATGGATTTCCCATAAATGACCGAAGGGAAAGGAACATTCAAGAATTTTAGGTGATGGATGAGCATCCCAAATACCCTGCCCCTTTTTGTTCTTATCAGCAGTCCTTGCACAGAAAATAGGAACTGAGTAATTGCTGTTCCCTGAAGCATCTTCTGTTGTCAGTCGATACGTCACGTCTGACTCTTGGTGGCCCCTTGCGCTATAGCATGCCAGGTTCCTCTGTCCTTCTCTATCTTCTGTAGTTTGCTCAAACTCATGTTCATTGAGTTGGTGATGATATCCAAGCATCTCATCCTCTGCCTGCCCTCTTCTCCTTTTGCCTTCAATCCTTCCCAGCATCAGGGTCTTTTCCAGTGAGTCAGCTCTTTGCATCAGGTGGCCAAAGTATTCAAGCTTCAGCTTCAGCATCAGTCCCTCCAATGAATATTTGGGGTTGATTTCCTTTAGGATTGACTTGTTTGTACTTACTATAGTAAGTATCTTTACAATAGTGTCTTCTGGAAGATTAACAGAGCTGAAAGCAAATACAGCAGGCACAGAGGACCTACCTGTGACTGTGAGCACAGAGGAAGCAGCTTCGGACCCAGGGACAGGAGTCAGGGCTGGTGGATCGTCAGCACCTGAGAGTTGAAAGACATCAACACGGCTTATTATGAACAGCTAAACAACAGGTGTGAATAGGGGCAGAGATGTCCAAAGGGGCATAAAAGCAGTGACGTCCTGGGAGATGCCAGCCGCTCACCTGTGCAGATGACACTGGCGTCTTCCCGGTGCCTGCAGTTGTGCCTGGCCTCGCCCCCTTGCACGCACTGCCCCAGGTGGCTCTCGCTGCCCACACCCTTCATGTTATCCAGTGCGATCTTCCCAGAACCCGCCCCAAAGTGGGCCCCTGTGGGGGCTGCCACAGCCTGGCCACACTGCAGCTAGTGGCACGCAACGGCAGCCTCAGCCAGGTCCCAGAGGTCATCACACACGATCCTCCATGTGTCCTGGACCAGAACTTCCACGCAGCCTGAGCATCTCCCTGGACCACCCACCAGCCTCACAGCCACCCAGGGCCCTGGGGAGGAAAACGGAGGAGAGGCACTTGGGGTCTGCCCTCCCATCTCTAGAAGGCTCCCTTTATCCTTTCTAATCTCCAGGTGATCACATCCCTATTTTACAACCAGGCAAGATCACGCAGTCCTCAGCCACCCAGATAGCAAGAAGAGCCAGAAAATCTTCAATTTCAAATCCCCTCAGGAAGACTTTATCCCCCCCTTTTCCAAGAGGTGAAGCTCTCTTTAAGAAACTGCCTGAATTCCTAGATTCTCCCAACAAGAGCCTGTGTTATTTCCCCTACCATGGACAGCAATAGAAATAAGAGATTTCAGTTTATCTAGTGAAACAAGACGGAGAAGGCAATGGCACCCCACTCCAGTACTCTTGCCTGGAGAATCCCATGGACGGAGGAGCCTGGTGGGCTGCAGTCCATGGGGTCGCTAAGAGTCGGACACAACTGAGCAACTTCACTTTCATGCATTGGAGAAGGAAATGGCAACCCACTCCAGTGTTCTTGCCTGGAGAATCCCAGGGATGGGGGAGCCTGGTGGGCTGCTGTCCATGGGGTTGCACAGAGTCGGACACGACTGAAGCGACTTAGCAGCAGCAGCAGCAGCAGCAGTGAAACAAGAAACAAGACTGTCTGTAGGCTGCTGCTGCTGCTGCTGCTAAGTTGCTTCAGTCGTGTCCGACTCTGCGACCCCATGGACTGCAGCTCACCAGGCTCCTCTGTCCATGGGATTTTCCAGGCAAGAGTACTGGAGTGGGGTGCCATTGCCTTCTCAGGTCTGCAGGTTGATTACAGCTAAATAGACTCCTGGCCACGCAGAAATACTCTAGTCTCAGAGCTACTTGGTCCCTTTGACCCCTAAGTCTTTGTTAATGGCTTTACTATGTCAAGGACGCTGAGGACAGGAACTAATTAATACCTGTTGTTTGGGAGTTTAGTGCCAGAGCCTCCGAGAGTCACTAACTTAACCACTTCTCTCTGACCCCCTACAACAACCCCACAGGGTAAGGGATGGGTTCCCATTTTACGAATGAAGAAACAGACTCAGAAAGGTGAAGAAAATTGCTCTGAATCCCATAGCCTGTCAGTGGGCTGTCTTCACCTTAACTGTGCCTGTGGTTTCCCTCCAGCTTGGAGGAATGCCTCTCCCACATGATCCATGAGCCCTTGATTTCTCAGGAATTGCTTCCTGTACCTGCAGGTGTCAAGGCCTCGGTGTCCAGCCTGTGTGAAGGCTCCAAGGAGCTGTCAGCTGGAAGGGATAGCAAAGCTAGGTTACCATCTTTCAGCAGAGTGAAAAGAATAAAGTAGACACATTCCTGGAAGGGCTCACAATAAGACCCTTCTGAAGTATTTTTTGGTCTTTAAAGGAAACCTTTTTGTTTGTCTTTTAATTAATATTTTTTTTGGCCATGCCATGCGGTATGTGGGATCTTAGTTCCCTAATCAGGGATTGAACCCCTAATGAGGGATTGAACCCCACATCCCCTGAAGTGGAAGCACAGGGTCTTAACCACTGGAGCACCAGGGAAGTCTGCCTTCTGAAGTTTTTTCTTTTCTTTTGATTCATCCAAGTCAGTCACCATCACCATCAAACAAGACTGTTTAATTTTTTCGGTCATCTCTTCTATATTGTTCATGGCAAAGTTAACCTTAAATCTCTGGCTCAGTAGAAACAAATCTTTAAAAAAAAACCAGATGATGAGTTTATGAATATCATATTTAAGAAAACCTAAAGGAAATGAAGGCAGCTTCTACAATCATGCTATATGGCAACATTTATTTTAAAATATTTGATACAAAGAGAGAAAGCAAGCCTGCATTTCAAAGGCTTGTAACTCAGTTGGAAGTTAGAATAAGTGTCTAGGTAATTGTAATAAGAAGTGGATTATGAGCAATGTCAATAGAAAAGACACAAGCACAGAGGAGGTATGTCTTCGTGGAGACCAGCGGAGGCTACCTGGAGAAAAGGAACAGCCCAGCCACAGTAGGACTTTAACAGGTAGAGGGGGAAGGGGAGGACCTTGATTCTGGCAGCACAGGTATTAGAGGACAGTGACTTCAAATTTACATATTTAGGGAGATGAGGTGCTCTGCTTTTTTAATTTGATTAGAATATTCTGGCAGCATATACATTAACACCAAATACCTGGACTTCACATGTTCCTTACTGTATTAGGCAGAAAATTTCCAAACAGATGGTACATGAAAACAAAGGGATTTGGGACTAGTGTATTTCATAGGCATGGCAACCCATGACTTCTCGTGGTAATTTTATAAGTTTATTATACTGGATGGCTCCTAGACATTGTGTTGGCTTCCCTGATGGCTCACTGGTAAAGAATCTGCCTGCCAAGCAGGGGACCTGAGTTCGAGCCCTGGGTCGGGAAGATCCCCTGGAGGAAGAAATGGCAACCCACTCCAATATGCTTGCCTGGAGAATTCCATGGACAGAGGAGCCTGGCAGGCTACAGTCCATGGGGAAGCAAGAGAGTTGGATATGACTGAGAGATGAACAGACACCCTGTAGTGAAGAAACCTGTCTAATTTGGTTAATGCAATGCTTCCTAAATTCATGAGACCACAGAGTGTGTGTGCGCACATATGCGTGACTCACCTTAACATCTTGTTGAACTAGTGGTTCTGGGAGCACAATCGCAGAAACATCTTTATTTGACTACCTCAAAGATCCTGGTAGAGGCTGGAGCCTCCCAGCAATGTTTGTTATTAAATTTCCATTTTTGTTCTTATTTTTAGAAATGTGAAGTAAGTTGTAAACTAGAATACACAATATAAAGTTTTGTTGTGAACTCAAGTTATATTTTGTATACCTGTTGCTGTTTGCTCTTCCCAAGAGGTGATGGGGGCAATTGTTACGTCAGCAGCTGCAGTAAAAAGAAAACACCAACCAGAGATGAACACACAAGACACATGAAGAGAAACAGAACAAAAGCTGAGTGAAAGCAGAGCTGGCTCACCCCCCACACCATGTCCAGCATCTCTTTGTGAAACAGAAGAAGCCAGTTCTCAAGGGCTTAGTGAATGTCCAGCTTAGAGACGTGTTTGCTCTGATCTGAGATCTAAATCTTGTTTAGTACACATTTAGGTACAAATGAACACCAGTTTCCTGGAAATAAGATCTGATAACAGACAGAAGTGAGGTTTATAAACTAAGAAGTGAATATATTTAAAAATTTACCATAGTTTTCCCATTTCAATAAATACTTGGTTATCTGGGGGAAAATTAACTCACTAGCCACATAAATAAATATGAAAATAGAACAAATTTTAAATGCTTTTTATAGTAGCACCCAAAACCAGGGGATTCTTATGGATAAGTCTGATAAGTATGTGCAAAATTTGTACATGGGAAAATGCAAACTGCTAATGAGATAAAGACTTAAGTAAATGAAGAGACACAATGTATAGATGGCTCAGAAGACTCAACATAGTTAAGATGCCAATTTCCTCCAACTTTATGTGTAGAGTCAATCCTAATTTAAAATCCTAGCAGACATTTTTTGTGTAAATTGGTAAGTTGATTCTAAAATACTATATTTGTGAAAGGCAAAACACCTAGGTTGGCCAAAATAATTTTGAAAGGGAAGAGAAAAGACAAACGGAGCACTCACACTACTCAACTTCAAGACTTATTCTAAAAAGAAAACTTGCTCGAAAGCTACAGTAATCAAGACACTGTGTTACAGGTGTACCAGCAGTCATATAAATCAGTAGAAGAGTTTAGAAATAGACCATATATTAATGGCTACTTTATTTTTGACAAGAGTGCCAAGGTATTTCAGTGGAGTTAGGAGAGTCTTTTCAACAAATGGAGTTAGAATGATTAGATGTCTCTATGAAAAAAAAATCCTTTGAGTCATAATTTAAACCATATTAAACTATGGACAAAAATGGATCATAGAGTTAAATGAAAAACCTAAACCTAAGAAACTTCTAGAAGAAAAGAGAAAATTTGTGAAGTGAAGATTCCTTAGATAAAACACAAACATATAATTCACAAAAGAAAAAGATTTTTATAAACTGGACTTCGTTGAAATTTAAATTTTCTGCTCTTCAAAAAACACCATTAAGAAACTGAAAAGATGTCACAGACTGAGAAAAAAATTTTTGCAAAACACATATCTGAAAAGATACTTGTTTCCAGAATGTATGACGACCTCTCTGAGAACATAGTAAGATAAACAATCCAGTTTAAAATGAAAAGAATAAATTAAAAGAATGAAAGATTTCAGCAGACGCTTCACCAAAGAAGAGATGCAAATAAGCACATGAAAAAGCTAGGATCATTTCTCATAGGGAAAGGCAAATTAAAACCACAAAGAGATATCACTATCTCATTAGAGTAGAGACTATAATGACCAAACAAAACCCAGAAAATCCAAAGCATTCCCAAGGACACAGAGCAACTGTCACCTCAAGTGTTGCTGGTGGGAAAGCAAAATGGTATGCTCAACTTGTATGTGAATGCTTTCACAGCTTAATTAGTAATAGTGAAAAACTGGAAATAAATTCAGTATCCATCAAGTGGTAAATAGTGAAATAAATTTTGGTATACTCATGCAGTGGAATACTACTCAGCAGTGAAAAGAATGGATATCTGATGCATGGAACTCTATGGATGAATCTCAAAAGTACTGTGCTAAGTAAGGAAGCCCAACACAAAAAGCGGCACATTGTCTTAACTCAATACATAATATTCTGGGAACGGCAGGCCCATGGGCACAGAAACCACATCTGTCATTACCAGAATCTGGGGGTCAGGAGAGGGGACTGATTGCAAGGGGCATGCTGCTGCTGCTGCTAAGTCGCTTCAGTTGTGTCCGACACTGTGCGACCCCGTAGATGGCAGCCCACCAGGCTCCTCCATTCCTGCAATTCTCCCAGCAAGAATACTGGAGTGGGTTGCCATTTCCTTCTCCAATGCATGTATGCATGCCTGCTAAGTCACTTCGGTCGTGTCCAACTCTGTGCGACCTCATGGACAGCAGCCCACCAGGCGCTTCTGTCCACGAAATTCTCTAGGCAAGAATACTGGAGTGGGCCGCCATTTCCTTCTCCACAAGGGGCATAAGATAACCCTTTAAAGTAATGGAATGTTTTATATCTTAATGGTGGTAATGGTTACACAGTTGTAACGATTTATCAAAATTCTCTGCACTACAAGAGTTTTTACTGTAAGTAAATTGTATCTTAATAAGCCTAACTGAAAGAAAATCAGTCCTGAATACTCATTGGAAGGACTGATGTTGAAGCTGAGGGATCAATACTTTGGCCACCTGATGCGAAGAACTGACTCATTGGAAAAGACCCCGATGCTGGGAAAGATTGAAGGCAGGAGGAGAAGGGGACGACAGAAGGTGAAATAGTTGGATGGCATCACCAACTTGATGGACACGAGTTTGAGCAAGCTCCGGGAGTTGGTGATGACAGGGCAGCCTAGCATGCTGCAGTCCATGGGGTTGCAAAGAGTTGGACATGACTGAGCGACTGAACTGAACTGAACTGAATTCTGACTGCAGGCCAGCTATTGAATGTTGGGAGCCTGTGGGCAGGGAAGCCAGTTAGGAGGAGTCTGAGTTCATCCAGGCAGGAAGAGGTGACGAGTATCTGGATGAGAACAGAGGAGGCTATGAATGCAACCTCAGGCTCCTAGCTATAAATGAAGACTGAATCATCCGTAGGGGTGCTTATTTGCATAACACTAGATACTCAAATATTTTGCAGATATCTTAATAATTTACTTAAAAATTCTTGTTTGGATGCTTAATGTTGGCTATGCACATTAGTCATAGCCTAATCATTAGTCACAGTGTGCAAAGTCACTTCAGTCATGTCCCGCTCTTTGTGACCCTGTGGACTGCCAGGCTTCTCTGTCTTTGCGATTCTCTAGGCAAGAATACTGGAGTGAGCTGTCATGCCCTCCTCTGGGGGATCCTCCCGATCCAGGGGTCAAACCCATGTCTCTCTTCTCTTGCATTGGCGGGCAGGTTCTTTACCACTATAGCCCCCTGGGAAGCCCAATGTTGACTATACACAACCATAAAAGCACGTAAACTAAAAACAACCAGGGAAGTGACTCACAAATAAAAAGTTCAACTTACCGGACAGACTAGTACTTGCTGCTGATGGTGATGATGGTGGTGTTGGTAATGATGATGCTGATATGGATGGCAATGATGGGGGTGCTGATGGTGACGACGTTGCTGATGGTGACGACGTTGCTGATGGTGATGAGGCTGACAGTGCGGATGGTGACGGTGGTGAGGATGATGGCCGTGATGATAATGGCCAAGGTGATGAGGATGGCAACGAGGGTGATGAAGATGATGATTCTGCTCCTAGTCATTAGGATAAGAAAGGTTCCTTGTTTTCAGACAGTGGTTCTTAAAGCATGATCGGCACACCAGCAGCATAACTACCCTGAACGTGTTGGAAACACAAATTCTCACACCCCACCCTACTGAACCAGAAACTCTGGGAGTGTGGCCCAGCAATCTGGGTCTTAACAAACCCTCTGGGCGGTTCTGATGCACATTAAAGTTTAAAACAACAACAACAACAACAACAACAACAACTGCTGCTTTAGGATAAAAAGGATTGATGGAAATGGCCCCACGGTTTTTTCCCAGTGACCAAAGTACTCTAAAATCACATAAATATACATTTTTAACTGGTGTAGTTTCTTTGCCTATTAGGGAGGATCAGATCTTACAGACTCCAGGGGGATAAATTTCTGATCTAATCACTCCAGAAAATAGATGGTCATTTTCCTTCAAAAAAGTGATTGTGATGACTAGTGGGCATAGTCATAGAAAACGATTACATCCTAAAGTCAATTACCATTTTTTAAAAGATTTTTTAAAAGATTTTTTTTGATGTGGACCATTTTAAAAGTCTTTATTATTTCTGTTTTATGATTTTTTGGGGGGGAGACTATGAGGCATGTGAGATATCAGCTCACTGACCAGGGACCAACTCTGCACTCTCTGCATTGGAAGATGAAGTCTCAACCACTGGACCACCAGGGGCAGTCCCAGTGACCCTTAATTTATACTCCTTCAGTGGCTCCAGACACCTGCAATGGCCTGGTAACTTAGCTCTGATGGGGGTGGATTACTGCACCGGGTGACAGGGTAGTTGGCTAGCTTCTAAGTCCCTTTTTTGCTGGTATTCCATTTCAGTGTTGAGCTGTCCATCAAGCCACCCCTAAAGAGTGCCTGGGATCTGCCCTCTAGCAGCTGCACAGAAGAGAGGCCGAGCAGCCCAGGATGAGGCGGTTTCCTAGAGGAGAGCGTGAGCACAGGAGAGCCAGGTCAGCGCCGCACGTCCGTGAGTTCTGTCTGTATGGTGCACTCAACTAGGCACTGAGAAAGCTTTTAGGCTTTAAGCGATATGGACCAAGCAAACCAGCCTCCATTAACTGTTTTAAAGCATGATTTAACATGGTCATTTTCATCCCATTTCTTTCTCACAGGATAAGTATTAGCCAGATAGGATTAGGAACCAGCCAATCCTAAAGGAAATCAACCTTGAATACTCATTGGAAGGACTGATGTTGAAGCTCTCAATACTGTGGCCACCTGATGTGAAGAGCTGACTTATTGGAAAAGACCCTGATGCTGGGAAAGATTGAAGGCACGAGGAGAAGGGGATGACAGAGGATGAGATGATTGGATGGGCTCACCGACTCAATGGACATGAGTTTGAGCAAACTCCAGGAGATGGTGAAGGACAGGGAAGCCTGGTATGCTGCAGTCTATGGGGTCGCAAAGAGTCGGACATGACTTAGCAACTAAACCACAACAGAATGGGACATAGAAATAGCCCAAATCCCCCTGGAGGGGACTGGGTTTAGAAAACTGTTAATGTGCAGAGGAGATCACCAGCCCTCTCAGGATGGGGGCCCTGCCTCACCGCTCATTTGCTGTCATAATCCATTCTGTTGGGGAGTCGTTTGGACCCCTCACCTGAGCAGATGGCTCCAGCATCTGCCTCGTGACCACAGCTGCGAGTGAACCAGGTGTCGTGGGTGCACAGGGCCAGGTGGCTCTCCTCGCCGCTGCAGTGCACGTTGTCCAGGAGAATCTTCCCGAAGCCTGGGCCGAAGTGGGCACCGGGAGGCGCAGACACTGCCCAGCCACACCCCAGCTGCCTGCATACCACGTGCGCCTCCTTCAGACCCCAGCCCTCGCCGCACACCGACCCCCAGCTGCCCTGGTAGAAAACCTCCACCCGCCCAGAGCATCTTCCGGGGCCGTTGACCAGCCTCAGCATGGGCCAGTCTCCTGCAGAAGAGAACATCAAGGTCAGTTCATAAGACTTACCTATGAAACTCGCCCTCTTTGTCTGGCTTACAAATTAAAGGTAATCCTTCGATTACTCCACACATCTGGGTGCATTCTAGGCAAGAATTGCCTAATAATTACCCTGCTCAGTGGCGTGCTCTTTACCACCTACTCAACAAAGCAGATTAGATGGTAGACTATGGATTTGGTGCTTTAGGACTTGACATCTGCAGGACAGATGTGAAAAATTAGGAAAACGTATCTCCATCAGTGGGGAAAAGAAAATAAATGGCTTACTCAAAAAATGTAATATTATAGCAGCTCAAAGCAGTGCGATGTATATACTTTTATATATGTGTGTATATCAACATGGATGAATCTCACAGATGTGCAGCAAGTAAAGAATAAAAGGTACTAAACGATATACAGGGACTAATGTAATTTGTGTGAAAGAAAACCACAAAATAACATGCACTGAGATGACATGATCCCTATTCATAAAATGTTAAAAATGAACTATAAACACAAAATTCAGGAGCGTGCTTCTCTGAGGAAGGAGAGAGCAGAGCCTGGAGTTGGGGAAGTTGGGGAACCTTCAATTTATCGTTATCATTATAATTGTTATGTTTTAGTTTTTGATAAGACTGGAATATCAGTATAATAAAATGTAAACATTAGTCATGTCCAGGTAAAGGGGACGTCAACGTGGTTATTGAGTTCTTGTTTCTCTGTATATTTTGAACTTTAAAATGTTTCTCTGGAAAGCAAGGATGATCCAGTGGTGAAATCATGAGGGAGGTTCAGCTGACTGACCCCAGTCCTGGAGGCCATGACCCTTCTTGTCTTACTATGGTCTTGCCCTGAGCTCCTCTGAGGCCTCTGAGCGTGCAACTCCCCGGGGTCCTTCCTGGGCTCTGATAATCCCCCCAGGGTTTCACGAGAGCAGTGGGGCATCCTGCCAGGAAGGTTCTGACCTGATGGGCTGGGCCAGGGAAAAATGGCTCTGCGACTTTCTGCTGGCGAGTCGACCACGTGTAGAAATAGAATAACAGGGAACCAGTGATCAGGACCGAAGCGTCTCTTTCTGAGACCAGACACAAGAGCACTTTGGAAAATGACTCAACCAGCAGCTGGCAAATAGCTGCCAGCTATGCCACAGCACTACCAGAACCTCTGGGCTGGCCACATGTCATAACAAATGACCCGTTTCTAATGAGGCTGGCGTGAGCTTCAGGCTGCTGTTAGAAAGCCTGACATGTTCTGCTGCCCCCCAAAGCCTTGTCCCCTTTCTGCATAAGGATGCTCAGCAGTAATAAAACAATCATGGAAGAATCGGGCAAAAGTTCTAAGAATCATAGTATCCAGACAGATTTGATTATCGACCCCTCAGAGGACACTGTGTAATCTGATGACATGACCATCCAGGTACCACCCATCTGCACGGTAAGGCTGTGTAGCTATAGATCCAGTGATGAAATCAGTGCCATACCTGGTATGACAGTTGGTAACTCTTCATTATCTGCTGAGATGGAAAAAGAGAAATATTTGTTGGAATTCGGCTTCATTAGTTTGCTCACATGTGAAATCCTAGCACTTCTTTCTGAGGAGGGATGTGAGTGCCAGTAGGGGGCTACCAGCATTTTCCAGAGTGATGCCCGGGTCTCTTGAGCAGAGGGACTTGCCAGCACTACGCACTGTTTAGCAGGACTATTCTTAACTAAGACCAGAGCTACCCAGCAGGGTCAGACAGCCCATCCACACAGGCAGGGCTTGCGTGCTCAGTCGATGAATCATGTCTGACTCTTTACAACCCCATAGACTGTAGCCTGCCAGGCTCCTCCATCTGTGGAATTTTCCAGACAAGAATACTGGAGAGGGTTGCGATTTCCTACTCTAGAGGATCTTCCTGGCCCAGGGATCCAACCTGCATTTCTTGTGTCTCCTGCACTGGCAGGTGGAATCTTTCCCACTGTGCCACCTGGGAAACCCATGCAGGGCCTACACATTCATTTACTGATGTGCCAGGCACTGTGCCTCTAATGTGCCAGGCACTGTGACAAGTGCTACAGATACAGTGATGAGAAAGGCAGATAAACCCCTTGTCCTCTGGAGCTTAAAATCTGGTTCTGAAGGTAACACTGGTCACCACGTTGCGTATGGAGCCCTTGGCAGTGAATTTTCCCCGGCCCTGACCTACAACTCATCCTTCCTCTGGGCTTAAAATGCTGGAAGTGGCATGTAACAATGTACCACACCCATCTTCTTTGCTTTAACTCACAGTTCACTGACCTACCTGAGGATTCAGCTGGGTGGTTCACATCTTCTGGGATGGCAGAAGTTGAAAGAGCTGCTGGGAAGGCAACAGTATAAGAGAAACGACTCCTGACGTTTAATACCAAACAGGAAGACGAGGGGGCTTCCCTGGTGGTTCAGATGGTGAAGAGTCCGCCTGCAATGCGGGTTCAATCCCTGGGTTGGGAAGATCCCCTGGAAGAGGGCATGGCAACCCACTCCAGTATTCTTGCCTGGGAAATCCCATGGACAGAGGAACCTGGAAGGCTACAGTCCACGGGGTCACAAAGAGTTGGACACGACTGAGTGAGTAAGCACAGCACAGAAAGAGAAGGACTTTATTCACCTGCTTCACATTTCCAGGAGAAGAATTCAATTAGCTGTGGACAAGTTCATTCAATACAGAGCATTTAAAAAGGAACCATCAGCCTTGAAAACACTGTGCTAGACACCAAAGGCACATGTTGTATGATTTCATTTATAGGAACTAATCAGATGAAGTACATCTGTAGAGATAGAAAGCAAGTTGGTGGCGGCCAAGTGCTGGGGGGAGGACTTGTGATGACAAAATGGCTGAGGCCATTAGCAAAGAGCAGATCTGCTGCGCGCTCTCGACCCAGCTGAGTTCCACGGGGCAGAATCGCCTCTCCTAGAGGGGCACTATCGCACTGGACACACCTCAAGGCACAGAAACCCAGGCGCACGGGGCCTGGCTGGGCACCAGGCTGTTAACACGAACTCACTGACTTAACACTCACAAACGCTCCTTGAAACACACAGTCATCACCCCATGTTTCAGAACAGAAACTGAAGCACCAAGAGGGAGAGAAACTCGGTGAGGGTCACACAGCTGGGAGGCAGGAGAGGGGGCTCCAAACCCAGAGACCAGCAGCTGGCACTGAGCACCATCCTGCCAAGAGCCTGGGCCGTGCCCCTCCGATTTCAGAAGAATCCTGAGCCACTTAGACAGGAGATGGAAGAGCTGACTGGGTCCACCTTTTCTTTTGTAAACATTTGGAGGTGAATGTACATCTGTACACCGGGATTGGTGGAGCAGTATTCACTATCCAAGCATTTAGTTATGTGTTCATTTAATGAGCATTGAATGCCTATCAAACAGCAGACACTATTCTTGAGACCCTGTGTGTGTGTGTGTGTGTGTGTGTGTGTGTCTGGAGACAATGTCAAAGATGAGAAAGATACGGATTCTGCTCCTGGAAGCTGATGACATCATTGGAGAGATGAATGGACACACAACTGTACAGGAAAGGAATAGAGCTAAAAGCAAGAACAGAGAACTGTGGGTCCAGAGGAGGAATGGCAGCTGCCGGCCTGGGGTGGGGGACTGGACGAGTACTCTGGTTGTGGCTGGTGTTTTAATGGCTGCCCTGGAGGCAAAGGACGAGTAAGTGCAAGAGGAAGAATATAAATGCAAGGCTGACTCAGAGCTGAGCTGTCTCTTTACTCTTGTTGTTAGTCCCTCAGTCGTGTCTGAATCTTTGCGACCCCATGGACTGCAGCACGCCAGGCTTCCCTGTTCTTCACCATCTCCTGGAGCTTGCTCAAACTCATGTCCATTGTGTCAATGATGCCATCCAACTGTCTCATCCTCAGCCACCCTCTTCTCTTCCTGCCCTCAATCTTCCCCAGTATCAGGGTCTTTTCCAACGAGTCTGCTCTTTGTAGCAGGTGGCCAAAGTATTGGAGCTTCAGCTTCAGCATCAGTCCTGCAAGTGAATATTCAGGGTTGATTTCCTTTAGGATTGACTGGTTTGATTGCCTTGCTGTCCAAGGGACTCTTAAGAGTCTTCTCCAGCACCACAGTTTGAAAGCATCAGTTCTTGGGCATTCAGCCTTCCTTATGGTCCAGCTCTCACATCCGTACATGACTACTGGAAAAACCATAACTTTGACTATATAAGTGGTGGCTCAGACAGAAAGCATCTGTCTACAATGTGGGAGACCTGGGTTCAATCCCTGGGTTGGAAAGTTCCCTGGAGAAGGAAACAGCAACCTACTCCAGTACTCTTGCCTAGAAAATCCCATGGACGGAGGAGCCTAGTGTCCATGGGGTCACAAAGAGTTGGACACGACTGAGCGACTTCACTTTTTTTTTTTTTTTTGACTATACAGACCTTTGTCAGCAAAGCGATGTCTCTGCTTTTTAATATGCTGTCTAGGTTTGTCATAGTTTTTCTTCCAAGAAGCAAGCGTCTCTTAATTTCATGGTTGCATTCACCTTCCGCAGTGATTTTGGAGTCCAAGAAAGTAAAATCTGCCACTGTTTCCACTTTTCCCCAATCTATTTGCCATAAAGTGATGGGACTGGATGCTGGTCCCGTCTCTTTACTCTTCACTTTCCTCATCTCAGAATCTCTGAATAGGCCACATGCCTAGTCAGTGTTTTTAGCAGTTAATAGGATTTGAATGTGGTTTAGGGAGAAAAAATAGTTCAGAGATTAATCTCTAAGCTCTGAAGTCAGATTGTCTGTATTATTATTCCACTGCCTTTAGGGATAATATTTAACCTATTTGAGTATGAGTTTCCCTGTTGAGAGAAGGGAGATTATAGAATTTTTCTTATTTGACTGTCAGGAAGATCAGATAAGAAAACCCACGTGAGGCAGGCAACACAGGGACTCACATGGAGGAAGGAAGTGCTGTCCACCAGGCACAGAGCATGAGTCACCTGGGCAATTTAAAATGTTCTGGCAGCCACATTTTAAAAAGTAAAGAGGAAGAGGTGAAATTAATTTCAGTAATGTACCTTATTTAATCCAGATTATGATCATTTCAACATGCCATCCATATAAGAATGCTGATGAAGCAATATTACATTCTTCCTAGGGTACCAAAGATCCAGGGTGTATCTGACATGCACAGCGGGTTTCAGCCCCACAGAGCCACATGGAACGCAGGTCCGAGGGCTCATTGAAGATCCCATCGGCATCCTCAGGACGTGAATCATTTGATGGTGTAACTGACATGGCAGCCTCACAGATGGTGGAGAAGGAAGAGGGCATGGACTCGCACGGTGCGAAGATAAAATGACCTGCGTGGTGGCTGCACACACCATGACCAGGAAGACGCGTCCCCTCTTCAAGTGACTCAGGGAAACAGTGAAACCCTTCCAGGTTGACCACTTCCCAGACATCAGGCCAGATGTTCTGATTTATTTCTTAAATTTTAAAGATATGAGGTGACTCTCTAGGAACCCCCCTTTCTCATTCATCGACACACAGACCCACCCCCATGTCCCCACACAACACACCCTGCCTTTTCCTGTCACTCTTTACAGAGTGGGAGTGGGAGTGACAGACGCGAGACCACCTCTCAGCCACCGGTCCTCAGTCCTGTAAGACTTGACCAGCCCCTTTCTCTCTCTGTCTCACGCCTGATGTCCAAGCTCAGGTGCTCAGTATTTTTTTTTTTTACAAGAATGATATGTTTTGGGTCTTAATATACTTCCCCTTGCCGGCTTTGAAGATGGGCAAGAGGCCATGAGCCAAAGAATGCAGGTGGCTTCTAGAAATTGGAAAAGACAAGGAAATGGACCTCTGCTTCTAGAGCCTCTGGAACAAAGAATGCCTGGTGTAGCCTTGGGTTTTAACTCAGTAGGACCTGTTTTTGACCTTCAGAACTGTAAGATAGTAAATGTGTGTTGTTTAAGCCACTAAGTTGATGGCAATCTTTTAAGGCAGCAATTAGAAACTCATACAATAAGCAAATATTACATATGATCAAATGATGTTTCCTCCGAAGAAAAACTGAAACGTATCATTTATGAAAATTAAGGGATTTTGAAAACTCTCAGAGAAGCTGCCAAAATGAAGATTAAAAATAATTATAAAATTGTAATGTTCAAAATAGTTTTTTGTTTAAAATAATGACACTGTTATCTCCTTTTACTTTTTCTTTTTCTTTTTTTTAGAATCAGCTGGAGCAACACTCTGAAAATCACCCCACACAAGCTACATTATAAAGGGCAGGTTATAATAAATTGGGCTTCCCTGGTAGCTCTGCTGGTAAAGAATTCACCTGCAGTGCAGAAGACCCTGGTTCGATTCCTGGGTTGAGAAGATCCCCTGGAGAAGGGATAGGCCACCCACTCCAGGATTCTTGGGTTTTCCTGGTGGCTCAGTGGGTAAAGAATCTGCCTGAAATGTGGAAGACCTGGGTTCGATCCCTGGGTTGGGAAGATTCCCTGGAGGAGAGCATGGCAACCCATTCCAGTATTCTTGCCTGGAGAATCCCCAAGGACAGAGGATCATGGTGGGCTGCAAGCATGGGGTCTCAAAGATTTGGACATGCCTGAGCAACTAAGCAGAGCACATATCATGAATCACTCAGCAAAATAACTCAACAGCAACTCTTTCATTTATTTTTCTCCTGTATTTTGATAAGCAATCAGAAATGTCCCAGGAAAGAGCACAAAAATATTCTCTTACCTGACAGTACAGTTTCTGAATTTCCATCACCTATTGGGTACAAATAAATGAAAATATTTAATACTCAATTAAATCAAATAACTTCTACTTCACCTAGTAATCATTTTTAACAAATTTATGATGTGACAGGTCAAAAATACCAGATGTGAAACATAATGAACTCCTGCTGAAATACAGCCCCCTGGACATAACAGACTCTCAGAAATATTTGCTGATTTGATTGATTTGAAGAGATTCTAAAGGTAGTAGCTTCAACCTGTGATATTGGCTCCAAAGAAAGCTCACCTCCTGAGACCGGGCTAGTTATCATGAACGAACTAGAGAATTAAATAATAACTGCACACCAAGACCTAGAACAATGCCCCAAGTGTCACTGACACTCAATAACGTTTGCTCTTATCGTTCCGTGCACATGACCTCATTTAACCCAAATGGAGCACAGGGAAGCAGATGTTTCAGTCCTCTTTATTAAAAAAGAAAAGAGAGAGATGTTTTAATCCCCTTAAAAAAATGGCTTGCCCGAGGCTACACTAAATAAATGGCAGCGAAAGTGTTAGTTGCTCAGTGGTGTTTGACTCTTTTGCAGCCCCAGGAACTGTATGCAGCCCACTAGGCTCTTCTGTCCATGGGATTCTCCAGGCAAGAAAACTGGAATGTGTAGCCTTTCCCTTCTCCAGGGGATCTTCCCGACCCAGGTATTGAACCTGGGACTCCTGCATTGCAGGAAGATTCTTTACCATTTGAGCTGCCAGGGAAGCCCCAAAAGGCAGAGTGCAACTCAAACATGGAGCTTCTACTGCTAATCCCATGAGCTTTTCCCTCAACCCAGAGCTCAGCTGGGGAATACATGCCTGTCTTCAACATGTTCCCACTGAGTTTACCAGTTGCATGATGCAAGACTCAGCAGTTTCTTCAGTTCAGTTCAGTCGCTCAGTCGTATCCGACTCTTTGCGACCCCATGAATCGCAGCACACCAGGCCTCCCTGTCCATCACCAACTCCCAGAGTTCACTCAGACTCGCGTCCATCGAGTCAGTGATGCCATCCAGCCATCTCATCCTCTGTCGTCCCCTTCTCCTCCTGCCCCCAATCCCTCCCAGCATCAGAGTCTTTTCCAATGAGTCAACTCGTTGCATGAGGTGGCCAAAGTACTGGAGTTTCAGCTTTAGTATCATTCCTTCCAAAGAAATCCCAGAGTTGATCTCCTCAGAATGGACTGGTTGGATCTCCTTGCAGTCCAAGGGACTCTCAAAAGTCTTCTCCAACACCACAGTTCAAAAGCATCAATTCTTCAGCACTCAGCCTTCTTCACAGTCCAACTCTCACATCCATACATGACTACTGGAAAAACCATAGCCTTGACTAGACGGACCTTTGTTGACAAAGTAATGTCTTTGCTTTTGAATATACTATCTAGGTTGCTCATAACTTTTCTTCCAAGGAGTAAGCGTCTTTTAATTTCATGGCTGCAATCACCATCTGCAGTGATTTTGGAACCCAAAAAAATAAAGTCTGACACTCTTTCCACTGTTTCCCCATCTATTTTCCATGAAGTGATGGGACTGGATGCCATGATATTCCTTTTCTGAATGTTGAGCTTTAAGCCAACTTTTTCACTCTCCTCTTTCACTTTCATAAGAGGCTTTTTAGTTCCTCTTCACTTTCTGCCATAAGGGTGGTGTCATCTGCATATCTGAGGTTATTGATATTTCTCCCGGCAATCTTGATTCCAACTCGTGTTTCCTCCAGTCCAGCTTTTCTCATAATGTACTCTGCATAGAAGTTAAATAAGCAGGGTGACGATATACAGCCTTGACGTACTCCTTTTCCTATTTGGAACCAGTCTGTTGTTCCATGTCCAGTTCTAACTGTTGCTTCCTGGCCTGCATACAGATTTCTCAAGAGGCAAGTCAGATGGTCTGGTATTCCCATCTCTTTCAAAATTTTCCACAGTTTATTGTGATCCACATAGTCAAAGGCTTTGGCCTAATCAATAAAGCAGAAATAGATGTTTTTCTGGAACTCTCTTGCTTTTTCCATGATCCAGCGGATGTTGGCAATTTGATCTCTGGTTCCTCTGCCTTTTCTAAAACCAGCTTGAACATCAGGAAGTTCACAGTTCACATATTGTTGAAGCCTGGCTTGGAAAATTTTGAGCATTACTTTACTAGCGTGTGAGATGAGTGCAATTGTGCAGTAGTTTGAGCATTCTTAGTCCATCAATAACAGGATGATTCATGTACAACATATGTATCTGTTCTCCCTCCCCAGTTTGGCTCATCAATTACAACCGGAAAAGCTTTTAGTTTTAAGTCAAAAGGAAAATTTGCATCAAATAAGGACTAATATTGCAAATTCAAAGTGAAAAGACTTTCTGCTGCTGCTACTGCTGCTAAGTGCTTCAGTCGTGTCCGACTCTATGCGACCCCAGAGACGGCAGCCCAGCAGGCTCCCCCGTCCCTGGGATTCTCCAGGCAAGAACACTGGAGTGGGTGGCCATTTCCTTCTCCAATGCATGAAAGTGAAAAAGGAAAGTGAAGTCGCTTAGTCGTGTCCCACTCTTCATGACCCCATGGACTGCAGCCCCCCAGGCTCCTCTGTCCATGGGATTCTCCAGGCAAGAGCACTGGAGTGGGGTGCCGTCGCCTTCTCCAGAAAAAACTTTCTACCCTGTGGCAATGGCCGTGACTCATTAGCATTCTGTTCAAGGAGACGAGTCAAGACTTCAGTGGCTGTTAAGTAAAATCTACATTCTGAGTCCACATAGTGGGAAAGAACGTAGGTTGAACAGCTGCATAAGCTACACAAAGATTTACCAAGACTTTTCCTTATTACAGTGGTAGCAATAAGGCTTTTAGTAGCAACTCTATTGGCAAAAAGAAAATATCGATACTAGTTGATAACTTAAAACCCTTATGATTGAAAAGAAAATGAAGCTAACTCTTATGGAGGGAAGAAAGTGGCCCAATAGCACTTTCAACTTACTTGATGCAAATTAAAGGGTTTGGGTGGCGGGGCGGGGCGGGGGCGGGGACGGGTGGCGGGGCGGGGTGGGGCGGGGCCGGGGGCGGGTGGCGGGGCGGGGCCGGGGGCGGGTGGCAAAAGAAAAAAAAAAAAATTTAAAGGGTTTTTTAGTTGGAACTGATGAGCCAAATGGGGGAGGGCGAAGTGAAGTGAAGTGAAAGTCGCTCAGTCGTGTCTGACCCTTTGCGACCCCATGGACTATACAGTCCATGGACTTCTCCAGGCCAGAATACTGGAGTGGGTAGCCTTTCCCTTCTCCAGAGGATCTTCCCAACCCAGGGATCAAACCCAGGTCTCCCGCATTGCAGACAGATTCTTTACCAGCTGAGCATACTACATATTTTGTACATGAAAACAGTGGTGGGATCATCTCAATGGCCCGGGAATATGGAAATGGCAAGTAATGACAACAAAAAATGGCAATCTGATCCATCCCACTGTTTATTCTACCATTTCCTTTATGATCTACCTATTACCTTCCTGGGTGGCTCATAGAATGAAAAATGTCAAATCAATAAAACAAAAACATGCATTTACCCCATGCTGGCTTTAAATTTTCAGTCTGTGTTAATATATGGAGAAAGAAAAGATTGCTTTTAGGAAAAGGGATATTGTTTCTAGAGAGGCTTCAATTCAAAATGAATTTTAAAATGAAAGACTATGATTCCCGGAAATAAAAATGTTGACGCTCTCTGCCTTAGTTCAGGTGACTTTAACTAACCATCAGATACACAGACACATACTAGCCCAGTGTGTCTAGTAACACATCCTACACAGTCGTGGCCATGCTAGTTCCTCTTGGAGACTCTGCAATATCCCCAAAGAGGAGGCAAATAGGTCCTGACTCACATGAAACAGGAGGAACACAGTGGCTCTACAGAATTTCTGCTTTTAAGGCATTCTAAAGCAAAAACCCAGCTAATAGAACAAAACAAAGGCAAATCAAAGGGAAAAGAAAGAAACAAAAAATGCATGATAAAAACCAAAACACACACACAGGCACGCACACAGGCACATACACACTTGCACCAATATTTGAGCTGAATGGACTTTAAAGACTTTTTAATTGTCATGGATACAGTCATTCCAGTTGAATACAACTGGGATTTTTTAGCAAATAATCCAGTTATTTGCTCTAGATCCCCTAGATGCTTTCCTTTGTTTCCCAACTGGCACACACCTTTGTGACTTCAGGGTTGGTTGTATAAGTATCAGGCACGTTTGGTGGAAATTCATTTGTTTGTCTGGACCAGTGGTTCTCAATCAGTAGCAATTTCCCCTACTCCCACCCCAGCAGACACTGGATAACGTCTGAAGACATTTTTGGTTGCCACAGTTTGGGGGGTGGTCCTTCAGTGGGTAGTCAGCAGGGATACTGTTAAACATCCTACAATTTGCAGGGCAGCCCCCATCATGGAGAATTACGTGGCCCCAAACATCCATAGTGCTGAGGCTGAGAAACCCTGGGCTAAAACAATCAAGACAATTACTAACTGGTCAAAGACATGTGATTAGCAATACATGGCCTGCACCCACAATCAATAGGACAAAACTCAGTGCTATTATAATTTCTAAACTCCTGGTTTTTACACCTTCATTTGACTGCATACTTTTTAGTGGGAAAAGCTTTACCTTTGAGTTCCCCACAGTGCCCTGTGGAAATAGAACGCACTCAGTGAATGATTAATGTCACTGCTGACTTCCGGTGTTTTTTCACAGTCACTTTGGAATCCAGTCCTTGTAATGGAAACCCCAGTACCTTCCATTGTATTTCTCTGTTTAAAATCCATTTCAACATCTATTTGCTAGAAAATTCCTGCGCTCAAGTTGAATGCCTCACCTGACAACTGCCTCTTGATTTTGGGCTCCTACAAGTGATCATAGATGGTCTACACACATGATTTTATGGCACTCTAAACCCAAAACCCAACTAATAGAACAAAACAAAGGCAAATCAAAGAGGGGAAAAAAAAGAAACAAAAAATATATGATAAAAAAAAAACAAAACACGTGCACATACACACTTCCAGCAATACTGCACACAAACGCAAGCTCTGCTGATGGGGTTAGTGGAGACGCTGTCTGGATGATGGGATGTGCGTCCTTGGAGGGAGAGGTGACTGTTACCTGAGCAGATGACACTGGCGTCTTCTCCAGGACCACAGCTACGGATGTACCAGTCGGCATGGGGACACTGTCCCAGAAAACTCTCTCTTCCTGTACAGTCCACATCCTCCAGCAGAAACTGGCCTTGCCCTGCCCCAGAGTGGGCCTTCACCAGGGCTGCCGGGGCAGGCCCACAGCTCAGTTGACGGCACACTACCTCTGCTTCATGCATGTCCCAGTGGTCATCACAGACCTACCCCAGTGGCCGTGGTAGAAAACCTCCCCACCTCTAAAACATCTGCCTGACCCATTTACTAGCTGCAATTGCAGCCAGTCTTCCAAAAATCCAAAAAAAAAAAACCAACCCACAAACATTGCATGTTAGGAGAAGGGACACTTTCTGCATTAACCCATTTGTTGAGCTGTTTGCCAAAGATTTACTGAACACATGCTGGATCTCAGCAGATAGCCCTGTGGCTACTGTGATTCACAGACCAGACCTGGTCTTTCCCGGCCCAAAGTTTAGAGTCTAGTTTGAGGAGATTAGAGGAGGCAGCCCCATTGATCCAACGTTAAGTTTAAACTTACAATTCTGCAAACTGCTAAGAAGCAAACGTGGAGATGTTCGTAATCTTTTGAGAGCATAAGGGGTAAGAGTTCCAGGATATCTTTTCTAAGAAGGGATGATGGATCTGAGGCTTAGAGGAAGAGAAGGACAGAATTAAGCAGATGAAGAGGAGTAGAGGCAGAGCCTTCCTTGATGCATTGAGAAAAGGCAGAGGTTATGAGTGACGAGAATCCATAGAAATCCCCCAATGAAATCATTCTGTTCGGTGGTATTTGTAAGGTTGGGACCTACTCATCATTTAAAAGCACACAATCCACCGAACCGCATCAATGAGGAGTTACAGAACCTCGACTCGCCCCCGGGAAATGGTGTCAGCACCTCAGCGTCTAAGAGCAAAGAGGAAGAAATGAGATATCGTTGCTGTCACTGCTAAATAGTCCACCCAAGCTTCTTGGTGTGCATCGCACGTATGTGATGATAGCCCTGTGGAGTAGACGTTAAGCTAAAGGCGTGATTCCAGGAGTATATCTGGTAGGTTCTTTCTAGAAACTGGTAGTATTGGGCTGGCCAAAAAGTCCGTTTGGGTTTTTCCTTAAGATTTTATGAGCACCCACAAAGCCACAGGCATTACTGGGGCAGCTGAAGTCAGGATTTTTGTGTCTGATTTTAGTTTAATTATATCTTTAGATGATAACTGATTAAATCATATCCATAGCCTCTCTCAATAATTTTCTAAAATGCATCTAGGCAATAAGAGCAAAACAGTTAGGGGAGAAAATGTTTTATGCATGGTTCAAGGCCAGGAATTGACTGCTTCTTTTCTTTCCCTTACTTAGTCCTTTTGGTTAAATTCACTATTTGTTTTTTGCCCCTCCCCCACCTCCTGCAGTGGGTTATGCTGGCAAATATCATCAGAGGATGGGGCACTTGGGGGTGCTCTGTTAAAGATATACTAAGGTATGTTTCTTACCAAAAGCTCCTGAAGTTTCATATTCATCATCTGTGAGAAAGAAAAGAAAGCTGATTGTAACTTGGGTCTAGCAGAGACAGTTAAGATTCTGGAATGTCCTGCACTTGCTGGATGGTTCAGCCATCATCCCACTGTTAAGATTCCAGTGAAGCAGTTCAGCCTGGAATTAGTCTTTTATACGGTTTCTCCAAAAAGGAATATTGGAAGGAAAGGCCTTCTGACTATTTCAATAGTTGCTGAAATACAAACATCTTAATTCAAACTTCATGAAAAAAGAAAGTGAAAGTGAAAGTCACTCACTTGTGTCTGACTCTTTGAGAACCATGGACTGGGCAGAATACTGGAGTGGGTAGCCTTTCCCTTCTCCAGGGAACCTTCCCAACCCAGGAACTGAACCGGAGTCTCCCAAACCAGGTCTCCCACATTGCGGGCAGATTCTTTACCAGCTGAGTCGCAAGGGAAGCCTAAGATCACTGGAGTGGGTTACCTGTCCCTTCTCCAGCAGATCTTCCCGACCCAGGAATCAAACTGGGGTCTCCTCCATTGCAGGCAGACTCTTTTCCAACTGAGCTATCAGGGAAGCCCCAAACTTTATACTCAGGAATAATACAACACATTCAGCTAAGATTGGTTTTTCTGTTTCTCAACCTGGGATTGGGGTTGGAGACACCTGCAGGCTAAACAGGTGCATCTTCCCCAGGAACCAATGTTACTAAATGTCGCATATTCCAAACACTATTTTCATACCACAGTAAATGTGGTTTTGTTACGACCAGGAAGCTAAACTCCAGGTGACCTTTTAAGATAATAGGATCTCAAAGACAGTCTCTCCTCTGGGCAGGTAACTCTGGGCCACGCTTTTGGGAGCATTTGTTTGAGAAACACGGGAACTGGTTACTCCATTCACACTGGTCCCCTCAACCCACCCACCAGTTAATCACTCATTTCTCCAATTAACATACGCTGATCTTCTTCCAATATCCCAGGCGGGAAGAGCACTTCAGGAAATGGAAGAGGGAAGGTGGGTCTGGAGACTCTGGTTTTAATGAATGAGGGCAGCTGGGGAGCTGGCCAGGCTAGGCCGTGTGACTGTGTGTGTGTTTGGTGGGGGGCGACGGGAGATTGAGGAGCACATGAGGTAGAGGAGAAGGGTGAGGTTAGCAGCAGAGCAACAAAGACAACTCTACACATTTGCCAATTCTGTTTAGGCTCAGGGCAATTTTTTCCAGAATGCAGGCATATGTGGTGAAGGGGACTGAATGCCTGATGTGGAGTCCAGAGGCCTGATACTTGCCATGTGACTTTGGTTGAGGTATGTGACCTTGACTTAACCTTGCCCCTGAACCTCAGTTTCTTTATTTGTAAAACAGAGATCATAAAACAAGCCCAACTGAGTTGGTAAGGATGGCGAGGGATAGTGGCTGGAAGGTGTCTAGAAAAGCCTAGAAGGTGTCTAGAAAATGGGGAGGAGTTAACGAGTCATGTTGGGATTGACCGCTTGAGGCAGGCTCTCAGGCAAAACCGTTCAAGAGACTCAAAGCACCTGGGCTTGGAAAAAGCGGCAGGCTAAGAATTACAATAAATATCCAGTCAGTCTGTCAACCGGAGAAGGCAATGGCAACCCACTCCAGTACTCTTGCCTGGAGAATCCCATGGATGGAGGAGCCTGGTAGGCTGCAGTCCATGGGGTCGCAAAGAGTTGGACATGACTGAGCGACTTCACTTTCACTTTTCACTTTCATGCATTGGAGAAGGCAATGGCAACCCACTCCATTATTCTCGCCTGGAGAATCCCAAGGACAGAGGAGCCTGTTGGGCTGCCGTCTATGGGGTCGCACAGAGTCGGACACAACTGACGTGATTTAACAGCAGCAGCAGCAGCAGCAGTCTGTCAACATATCATACTGGAAAGAAATTAGATTAATTCTCTCCCCAGAAAAATGACAGAGGAAACTTAATCAACTTTAATCCATAGCGGGAGAATTGGAGGAAATTACTGGAAAAATAACTGGACTGAGGCTGACATTTGAAGACGGAACTGTAGATAAGTCTGCTTTGTTGGTAAAACAATGATTAATTGTTTACCACCAATGAGTATCAATTAATAAGTCCTTATTAAAATGAACAAATTCAATTGCACATGCCTGGTTCTAAAGCAAGGTTTCTTAACTTCAGCATTAATGACACTTCGTTCTGGAACATTCTCTGGACGGGGAATGGGACTGTTCTGAGCACTGCAGGATGTTTGAGCAACATCTCTGGCCCCCACCCACAAGATGCTAGCAGTGCCCCCTTGTTGTGACAATCAAAAAGGTCTCCAGACACTGCCAAATATCCCCTGGGGGACAAAATCACCCCTGGTTGAGAATAACTGCTCAAAATCCTACTTGAAACGTGGTTTTCAATTCCCCCAAAGTAAGCGACTTCAATGATTCGCTAACTGGGCTACTCTCAGCACCTCTCTGTATGCAGCACTACCCCCCACCACCAACCTAGGTGCTTGGCCTCGAGGACATGCCGTAGAATAGACTAGCAGACTCCTCCTATCACCGGGCCAAGCCCCCTGGAGCACCCAGACACGCCAAAGCCAATTCTGCCTGTACAGGAAAGGTCTTGGGAAGGTCCAGCATGGTCTGACCATGAATTGGGTGCCAGGGGTCCAGGAGTTTAGAGGAACCAGAACTGCCTTTGCCCTGGGTAAGGAGGCAGAGGTGATGAGACGGTTGGGAGTGATGGTTTAATGGATCAGAATCCTCCTCCATCCCCTTATTCTACTCTCAGGCCAGAGCCACCTTCAGCAGGAAAGGTTCCTGAAGAGCAGGTCTGGTCTCAGTCATCACCAGGAGAAGTGAGCCCACTCCTTTGTGACAGAAGCTGGCACATGGAATAGTCTGGAAATCATGGAATAGTCAATTCCACAGGAGACGGACACTGTGTCCACTGCTGGGTCGCCCACCAAGCAGCCATGAGTGGGTGCTTGGCTCTTGAAATTCTTAATAATTTGTGTAAAAAGATGCACATAATCATTTTCACTGGGACCCGCAATTACTGCAACTAGACTAAGTCTTTTCACTTCAAACCTAGTAGTCTTTCCTAGAATGATTACTGTTGGCTTCTCAGACAGACACAAGAAGGTTGGGGTTAGAGTTACAGTGTCTAACTGAAGCTCCAATACTTTGGCCACCCGATGCAAAGAGCCAACTTACTGGAAAACACCCTGATGCTGGGAAAGATTGAAGGCAGGAGGAGAAGGGGATGACAGAGGATGAGATGGTTGGATGGCATCACCAATTCAACCGACATGAGCCTGAGCAAACTCTAGGAGATGGTGAAAGACAGGGAAGGGAGCCTGACCTGCTGCAGTCCATGGGGTCACTAAGAGTCGGACACGACTGAGCGACTGAACGACAAGGTGAGTCAAGGAGAAACTGAGGAAGCAACTGGAAAAAAAAAAAAAGAAACATCAACTCTTGGGAAAGAGAGACATTTACCAGGGCAGATGACGCCGGTGTCTTCCCCATGCGCAAAGTTGAGAATGAGCCAGCTGGCATGGGAGCACTGCGCCAGGGACGACTCCACCCCAGAACACCGCCCCTGGCCCAGAAGATTGGGGCCGGCGCCCTGGCCGAAGCGGGCCCCTCCGGGGGCCAAGAAGGCTGCCCTGCAGCCCAGTGGCTGGCACACCACCTGCGCGTCACTCTCGCCCCACAGGTCGTCACACACCGTGCACCACACGCCTTCAAAATACACCTTGACGCTGCCAGAGCACCTTGCCTAACCTTCCACGAGCTGCACAGCAAGCCAGTCTTTGGGAGAAAGGCAGTCCCCCAGCCCCCACCAAAGCGTTGGTGACTGGAGCCAACATCTCCTTCTCCCCGTCATCACCAGACAGAGACTACTGCTCATCAGGTGCCATCCGGGATCCTGGCACAGGTCTAAGTCCTTTGCAGTGGACATTTACTGTCCCCATTTTACCAGGGAGGAGGGAACAGGGACCGAACTGGAACCGCAGCACATCCTGATAGCTCCTGGGGGTCCTCCATCAGGTTGCTATAGGGTCCTCAGCTATGGCTGGGGTCATCCGCCTGGCCTCGGCTAGCCTTGTGGGAACACCCAGCTTTGCTTTGTTCTTTTCAAAAGTACTTCCTGTTCGATCCTCCCATCCCCACTGGCAAGAATATCTACATCTAAGAAGACAGAAAATTCTGAGAGAGATGGGAATACCAGACCACCTAACCTGCCTCTTGAGAAATCTGTATGCAGGTCAGGAAGCAACAGTTAGAACTGGACATGGAACAACAGACTGGTTCCAAATAGGAAAAGGAGTGCATCAAGGCTGTATATTGTCACTTTGCTTATTTAAATTCTATGCAGAGTACATCATGAGAAACGCTGGGCTGGAGGAAACACAAGCTGGAATCAAGATTGCTGGGAGAAATATCAATAACCTCAGATATGCAGATGACACCACCCTTATGGCAGAAAGTGAAGAGGAACTAAAAAGCCTCTTGATGAAAGTGAAAGAGAGTGAAAAAGTTGGCTTAAAGCTCAACATTCAGAAAACGAAGATCATGGCATCCAGTCCCATCACTTCATGGGAAATAGATGGGTAAACAGTGGAAACAGTGTCAGACTTTATTCTTTGGGGCTCCAAAATCACTGCAGATGGTGACTGCAGCCATGAAATTAAGAGACGCTTACTCCTTGGAAGAAAAGTTATGAGCAACCTAGATAGCATATTCAAAAGCAGAGACATTACTTTGCCGACTAAGGTCCGTCTAGTCAAGGCTATGTTTTTTCCAGTAGTCATGTATGGATGTGAGAGTTGGATTGTGAAGAAGGCTGAGCGCCGAAGAATTGATGCTTTTGAACTGTGGTGTTGGAGAAGACTCTTGAGAGTCCCTTGGACTGCAAAGAGATCCAACCAGTCCATTCTGAAGGAGATCAGCCCTGAGATTTCTTTGGAAGGAATGATGCTAAAGCTGAAACTCCAGTACTTTGGCCACCTCATGTGAAGAGTTGACTCACTGGAAAAGACTCTGATGCTGGGAGGGATTGGGGGCAGGAGGAGAAGGGGACGACAGAGGATGAGATGGCTGGATGGCGTCACTGACTCGATGGACGTGAGTCTGGGTGAACCCCGGGAGTTGGTGATGGACAGGGAGGCCTGGCATGCTGCGATTCACAGAGTCGCAAAGACTTGGACACGACCGAGTGACTGAACTGAACTGAACTGAAAAAGACAGAAGCTCTAAGCTCAGGGCTCCTTACTATTTTAGCTTAAATATTTCTTGACTCTAGGATGCTTTGCACTGAGTCATTGCTGGCGTGGAGCCGAAGGTACCAGATTCAAAAAAAAAAAAGTCCTTGCACAATAGACGCATGTGCTGTGCTTTCCTCCGGGGCGCTGTGCCCTGCCCCACCCCAGGCTGTACATCTTTGGGAGAGCGTGGGACTCTCTCCCATCAGCTTGCTCCCCCGCTTCACCTCTCCCGAGTACTTTGCTGGGAACACCTCGCTGGCGCCTCCATCTCCCCAGGAGCAGGTAGGGAGGGGTCTCAGAGCGCCCAGCGGACTCTGGGTTTGCTTCTCGGTAGCTGTGTGGCCTGTGTGGGCCGGTAACCTCCCACTCTGCTTGTCTGCAAAACGCAGATGCTGATAACAGTACCTGCCTCTAAGGAAATGAATGAACCAAGTATCCATAAAGGTCCAGGTACTGAATAGCCACTTGATGAGCTGCAATTTTTATTATCTCCTCTTTACCCAGGAATGATCAGAGAGGCAACTAGACTGATCAGAGTTCCCAGGGCTGGCTGCTGACAGAGGGACCTCAGCAGGTTGGATTCCCCAGCAGCACAGAGCTGCCCTTCTCCAAGTGTGGTCCTCACCCAGCCCCCATCATTCAAATCTCCCAGGGAGCGCACCACTGGAGCACACACCACGTCTGGGAATGGGGTCTGTGGTTTTGCATGTTCAACAAGATCTTGGGGGCGACTATGGTATATCCCTATATGTAAGAACCCCTGAAATAGAGACCCGTGAGTGAGTCTTTAATGTGTAAGAACCACGAAATGAGATAAAGATCTGAGTGCATTCCCAGCTTGTTAAACAGAAGTAAAAATGGAGTGTCTTTATTTCCAGGGGAGAGCAGCCTGCCCTGCAGGGTGGGGACTACCCATCCCATCCCCAGGGGGTCTTTCGAGCTTCTCTGCATCCTCTGCCCTGCAGGGCCAAGCTCTTTCCTCCCGAATTCCTGTCCACCCAGGCCACCATCTGGCTCTGACTCACCATCTCTCTGCTCCGCAAGTGTGCCCAGCATGGAGCTTCTCTTAGACAGTCTCTTCCACAGGTTTTCTCTGGGTCCTCTGCCATCCCCCTTGGAATAAACTGAGATGCATGAGCCATGTTAGAACCCGAGTGTTCAGAACAGGGAGAGAGAAATAACCTCCCAGCAGAGATCATGGTCTGGCATCAGACAGCAGCTTCCAGGCCCCACTCCAATCCCACTGACGCACAAGCTCAGCAGAGTGGGACCTGGGAATCTGAATTTTTATCAATCCCAGTGATTCTGTTGTTCAGCCAAGTTGGGAAATGACTTTCTTACCTTGCAGTGTATAGCTGGTCTGTTAACTATTACTTTTCATCAAATAAGTGTTTTCATCAGCTATTCCAACTTTTTGTCAATGTATTTTATTACATGTCTTTATCTATTCTGTAGTTAATCTGGAGGCATTTTCTTTAATTAAACTTTACATGTAAACTCAATCATGCTTCTTAGTTTTAACTGGATGTTTTCTAATATCTCCTCAGTGTGCCTTTTTACAATTGTTTCTCCCTTTTTTTGCTTTTAAAAAAATTTTTCTATTTTCATCTTCAACATAGATTTTTCTGTTGGCTGGGTTTTTAATTAATATTATTTAATTAATTTTGCATTTGTCTTTTAAAGGTAGCTTTAGTAAAGGATGAACTATTTATCTGTTGCTCAACAAAAAGACCCTACTCCATTACTCTTGCCTGGAAAATCCCATGGACGGAGGAGCCTGGTGGGCTGCAGTCCATGGGGTTGCTAAGAGTTGGACATGACTCAGCGACTTCACTTTCACTTTCATGCGTTGGAGAAGGAAATGGCAACCCACTCCAGTGTTCTTGCCCAGAGAATCCCAGGGACGGGGGAACCTGGTGGGCTGCTGTCTATGGGGTCGCACAGAGTCGGACACGACTGAAACGACTTAGCAGCAGCAGTAGCCACAAAAAGAAAGCAGTCTTGTTTTTCCTAACTCTTTCTGGTAAAGTGCAATAACTTTGGCCTAACTATTGCTTTCACCAAACAAATAAGAAATATCTTCCAAAGTGGTCCCTTTGATAGATGTCTGCACCATGAGCATCTCTGTGAGCTGCCACCTCTTTCTTTCAACCGTGTTCTGTAGACATACCCAAGGACAAGCCTGTGATGTTGTCAGGTCTGAGGGTATTCACAGCTGTCCATTTAAACTAGACAAGTCTAAGCTTCTGCAGAGCCTGGTACCCGGGGCTGGAAGAAGTCTATATTCATTCACTATACAGGTTGAGCACTAGACTAGACAGGATGTAACCCAGTGACTAGATATGTGGTCTGGGCTGCAAGACCTAAGAGAGGTCTCCCCATGGGGTGGAGAGACTTCTGGAAGTCAACGAAGTTGGTGTTGTTAATAATAGTTAACCCTTATTCAGCACCAACTATGTACTTGCCATGGGGCTAAGCAATTTCCATGTCTTATTGAGAACAACTCTATTGTTTCTGTTCCCATTGAACAGATTAGGAAATCGATGCAAGAAGAAGTCAAGTAACGTTCCCAGACCCCACAGCTAATAAGAGGCAATGCCAGGATTTGAGTTCCAGAATCTGGACATTTAGCCACTAAGTTCCCCAGCCTCTCATGCTCCCGGGCACCCCCGCCTCTTTCCTTTGACTCTTCTTCCCCCCACACACACCTCCCATCTCCTACCATCAGGTCAAATCTCTCTCCCAATTACCCTTTCCCTGGTATGATTTTCCCTTATGTTTGCACAAAACTATCCCTTTCCAAAGCACTTTCTCCACCCATTGTCTCATTTTATCAAAGAAGCCCTGTGATTGTGCTGGTAAAGCCCAGCCAGGTGACTTGGATTACAGACAGTCATTCAAAAATAAAAGAAGAAAAGAAAGCGGACTTTCTATTCCTACCATCCAAACCCATGCTAGACACTTCTACTTAGGGTTTAAAAAAAAAATTGGTGTGTGAACCACCATAATCAGTCTCTTCTCGCTCTAGTCCATACTAAGTGTGTACTCATCTGAAAAGCCTCTTTAGCATCGCCCCTCAGCTTCCTATGGATCTTCATCATCTGCTGGATAAAAGCCGAAGTTCTGAGCCTCAGTTTCAGACCCTCCATAATCAGATTCACGTCTTCCTTTTCAGCTTCTCTCCTACGGACACAGTGTTCTCCTTTCCTCAGAAAGAAGCTCCTTCTGCCCGCCTCCACATGACTTTTCCTGACTTATCAAAATTCTCTGGAATGTCTTTACCTCCTCATATCAACATGATATCCTGAGCAAGACCAATCTCAAATCGGAAACTCCTATAAAGTATTTCCTAGTTCCCTCAACTGGAAACCTAACTTCCCAAAGTACTTACGCTTAGTTCATTCAAGCTTAACAAGCATCACTGAGTACCTTCTCTGTGAAAAGCCCTCGGGATCCAACAGCGAATAATAGTGTCTCAATAACTCATTGGCTGGCAACTAACTTGGGGCTACCTGTATTCGTGTCTTATCTCCCCCAGCAGATTGGTGGGCCTGGATGGAAGGGACCACCCTCCCTGCACAGTGCCTGGAACCTACTGGACGCTCCCAAATTGACTAACAAATGAATTAATGGGGTGGGATGTCAAGCAGGCCTTGAAGAATGGCTTGCTAAATTTACAGGAAGTGGGTAAATTGGTATGAGCCTTTTTTTAAAATGTAGGACTCAAAAGGGAACCATATGAACCTAGAACAGTGTCTGTATTGGATAAAGAGTGGGCACAAGGAGGGACAAATAGGAGTCTTTCACTTTTTAGGATTTTGAATGCTCAGAAGAGAAGTCCAGACTTTTCGAGTTGTCAGTGGAGGCACCTTTGGGTTCTTGCTCAGAGAAAGGACATGACAAATAGCCCAGTGCAGGTGTAGCCAGAGGTGAGTGAGAGACAAAGGCAGGGAGAAAACTGGGGTGCAGATGA
>NW_024070198.1:41182286-41214076 GCF_014754425.2 Oryx dammah | reverse complement strand
TAAAAAGCTTTCCTGAACAATAAAGGATGGGCCAGTCACTGGAAAGACTGGTTTCCCCCGTGTGGTCTTTTCTCCTTCTCTTCTTTTCTGGCTGAATTACCATCTAGGGCGTGGAGGCTCACCATGTCTACTTACTTGCCCTGGCTTCTAAGACCCACGCGAGAGGGAGCCCAAGGCGGGGCACCCTCCGCTATTCAAGCGGGTGCCAGTGGCCTACGAAGGTGGTGCAAGTTTCTTGTCTTGAGACTTTATTAGCTTTCCACGTAAACCAAGTTATTCAGCATCTTTTCTCCACTAATTTTCCTACTATACTATTCTTTCCTAATCTTATATTTCTAATTAAGTAGTCCTTTCCCAGATGCCAACTCCGTCTCTGCTTCAAATTACCCTGGATCCACCAGGGCTGGACCCCAGCACTAGTTGAGCACTTATTCTGTGCCAGCCAGTCTTTCAAATGCTTTTTAAAAATATATATATCTTAACTCATTCTTTGTAAGAAAATAATTTTGTGCAGGGTACAAAGCAAGTCCTTGGGAGATGTTAACTGTGCTTGATAGAACTGGCATTCATGGCAAGAAGAGGCACTGATTCTACCCCCCTCCCACCACCTCCTGACTCCAAGCTGAAGCTAATCTCATGCAATGAATAACTGACAGGTAGAGAGAAGAAGCAATGGCACCCCACTCCAGTACTCTTGCCTGGAAAATCCCATGGACAGAGGAGCCTGGTGGGCTGCAGTCCATGGGGTCGCTAAGAGTCCAACACAACTGAGCGACTTCACTTTCACTTTTCACTTTCATGCATTGGAGAAGGAAATAGCAACCCACTCTAGTCTTCTTGCCTGGAGAATCCCAGGGACGGGGGAGCCTGGTGGGCTGCCATCTATGGGGTCGCACAGAGTTGGATACAACTGAAGCGACTTAGCAGCAGCAGCAGAGAGAAGAAAGCTAAGCATCAAAGAATTGATGCTTTTGAACCGTGGTGTTGGAGAAGACTCTTGAGAGCCCCTTGAACTGCAAGGAGATCCAACCAGTCCATCCTAAAGAAAATCAGTCCTGAATATTCATTGGAAGAACTGATGCTGAAGCTGAAACTCCAATACTTTGGCCACCTGAGGCAGAGAGCTGACTCATTTGAAAAGACCCTGATTCTGGGAAAGATTGAAGGCAGGAGGAGAAGGGGACAACAGAGGATAAGATGATTGGATGGCATCACCGACTCATGGACATGAGTTTGAGTAAACTCTGGGAGTTGGTGTTGGACAGGGAGGCCTGGCGTGCTGCAGTCCATGGGGTTGCAAAGCGTCAGACACAACTAAGTGACTGAACTGACTGACTGAGAGAGATGAAGGGAGAAGAAGGACACAGGGGACTTGTTGGGTGTGTGTCTAGGATGCAGCAAAGGTCTTGGCACCCCTGGACTTCTCCTGCTCCATCCTTGCATTCTAAAGGGCAGGCCCTTGTCCTGTGGCCAAGGCTGCACTCAACCTCAGTTCACCGCATCCCTGGCTGACCCAGCCAGCGAGCAAAGCCCCAGAGAAGGCAAGTAAAGAAAAAATGTTTTACCATCATTTATAGTCTGGAAATTCTCCTGATCTAGAAAGAAATACAGATTCATCTTAGTTGGCTCTGCTGTTTGTAAATGACACACGGTCACAGCAAAGGGCTTGAGGTTCACCTTACAATCACGCCAGGGGGCGCTGTGATTCAGTCTTGGGCTTGTGAGCCTGCAGCATTCTTGCTAAAAGCGTTTGGGGTTTTGTAATAGAACTTCAAAACAAATGGGCCGGCTATGGGGCGTTCAGCAGTTTTAGACGTAATAAAGTACATGTCTGTTTACCAGGGCCCCTAACACTAGTCAACAGTCCATGTGATCTATGCTCAGAACTCACCCAGCTTATTTCATTCTCCTGAATACTATCTTTGCTGCTGAGCAGATTGCATCGATCTCCAAGTCTGAGGATTTTGTGGATGGGAACCTTGTCTGAGCCCTCTCCATGGACTAAGCGGAGGATGTCCAGCCTAAGGGGATGGTAATGGCAACCCACTCCAGTGTTCTTGCCTGGAGACTCCCGGGGCCAGGGGGGCCTGTTGGGCTGCCATCTATGGGGTCGCACAGAGTCGGACACGACTGAAGCGACTTAGAGAGGGACAGGATGGCACAAAATGAAGGCTGTGCCGGACTGTTCGTTGCCTGGTGTAACGACAAGTCAAGACGTGACCAAGGATTAGCATCCCGGAAATGTGCTCATGGATCCTCTTCTGGATTCGCCTCCATCGTCTCCATGCAGATTTAGACAAGGACTTAGAAGGCAAACAAGAACTGTGTTTGAGTGGCAGCCACCCACCTGCCTGCTCTTCACTCATTTGCCCCCAAAGACAAACGCTGTTCTACTGCCAATGGCAGCTGACACTTCTGAACTCCATTGATCAAAAGTCCTTTTTTTTCCCCCTAGAGCTTCAGAAAATATGTCAAAGGCACAGTTTGGGAAATGGAACTTAGAGACAAGCCCCCATCAGGGCACTATGATGCTTAGATAAAATATTAGGGTGGGGGTGAGGGTAGGGTGACTAAGTCAGCCTAAGTCTATATCTGTTCCCTTGAGTTCCTGGCATCAGTTCCAGGAATAACAGAAGAATGCTCTTCCTTCCTCCTCTGTCTGGCCAACTCTTACACCAGCCCTATACCTCTGTTTACCTGTGACTTCCACGGAGTGGCTTTCTCTGATGGCTTGAGCACATGCCTCTTGCCAAGGATATCTCTCCCCAGCACCCATCATAGCTGTACTTGTAACTGTGTGTTCAGAGATTACTGTATATCTTTCCATAAAACCCTAAGTCGCTACAGGGGCCTGTCCTGTTTAGAAGGATCCTGGTAGGACTAGCTCTTGACGGATGAGGTGGCATAGATGTTGAGCCCATTGTGAAAGATGTGTGAAAGTTCAACGTTAGCAACTCTCTTATGGAAAAGTCTTTACATCAACGAGCCAGACTTATGATGTAGCCAATAACCATTTGGGAAAATGTTTAAAAGCCACATTCACTTGACATTAAGCAAAATGTAGACATTAAGAAAAAATAAGTTTAAAAAGGTAGCACTTAAAATATATGCATAGATCTTCTGTCACTTGCTTTGGAAATTCTTAGTCAAATCTTGTAAGCACACTGCAAACATGAAAGCTTAATTCAGTCCTGGGCCATGTAGCATGTTTGCTCAAAATGGGGTCTGCAGACCATCTTTATTTTTGGTTACATAACAATTCAGATTCCTAAGTCCCACCCCAGACCACCCAAATCCAAGTGTCTAGGGTGGGGAGGTGAATTTAAGGACCTGCATTCAACCAAATACCCTAGTTGATTCTGATGTGCACTGAAGTTTGAGGCAAAGGCAAAACAAAATCAAAGAAAAAACTAACTGTATAACCACAGTCCATTTGTGCTGTAGCTGAAAGAAGTTTCTATTGCCTTTGTATTTCCATAAAGGACACAAATCACATTATTACCCAACCCTCATACCATTCACTAAATTCCAGAGAGGCTGTGTTTATTCTTCAGATATAAATAGCTGTATAGAATGATAAACTTTAAACCAAATACACCATACCGTTTCAAAACACTAACCATGTGTTGTGGGAGGGTCTGACTCAGAAACTATAAAAGAATAAAAGAAAAATCAGACATGTGCATGTTTCATGCATAAGGACCCTAACCAAGAAATCTACCTTTGAGCCATTGCTTTTCTTATAGTTGGCTCTGAATTAAAGATCTAGTGCAATGAGAGATCTAAGCTTGCTTCCAAAATGCCTGCAGGGTGAAAGTCCACAAAGACTTGTTTTTTGTTGTTGTTGTTGTTGTTTTTTAAAAAAAGGAAGTCTGCACTTATGCCATCTCTTCTTCCTTGCACACACCCAAGGAGGCCCATTTTTAAAAGCTTAATCATGGCAGATGATTTTGAACATTTTCTAGCCTGAGAACCTGGGGTCATACTCCAGAGTTTTACATCATACTCAAGAATTTTACAAGTGTCATCTCAGCTCATCCTCATATAACCCCATATAGGGAAGCTGGCTTGAGTAGGTGACCCAGATCAACTGACCAGTAAGTGACAGCCGGACCTATACTCAGATGGTTGCTCTTAACCATTTCACTGTTCTACCTTCCAGTGCATATATATTTACCATTTGTATTATTTGTATTTGGCTCAAATCATAGTCTGTGCTTTTGCACAAGCAGGTATGCTCATGCACACACAGGACTGCCATAAAAGAGGAATGAGGGCGCATAGCAGTTAGCATTTAAAGCACTGACTGAGGCCAGGGTGTTCCTTATTTCCCCAAGACTTGTTAGCAGTTCTAGAGAAGAAGAGGAATGATTCTCACCGGAGAGGCTCAGCTAGACACGCTGACCCCCAACTGCCCCTGCCGCCCACTGCCCCTGCCGGCATCTCCCCCTGCCGCCCACTGCCCCTGCTGCCCTCTGCCCCTGCCGCCCACTTCCCCTGCCGCCCACTTCCCCTGCCGCCCACTGGCCCTGCCGCCCTGCTGGACACCCAGTGGGGCCGCCTGGGGGCCAGAGACCTTAGGAAAGGAGTGTGACTGGACAGACACTGGTATGGAGCCTGGGGGCCAATCTCATGGTCAGTATGGAACCTCACAAGGAAGGAGATAAGGGTCTAGGTGGACCCCATCAGAGGAAACCCTTCCTGTCCCACATCTAAAACCCAACAGAATTCTCTGTGGCAGTCCCTCCTGAGCCCTTGGGGGTGGCCTTGGGCACCACAGTCGCCCCACCTATCTGGAGTTCAGATGGACTTACCAGAGCTGAGTAACTCCCAGAAAGGACTGTCTGTGGTGCCTCTCGTTGCTGTTGTTGCTGGAATTACAAAGAAAAACAGCCAGATGAGAGCTCTTCCAAAAACAAGCGTTAAAGCCAGACCCACCCTCCCTCCCATCAGCTAATTCGAGCAGCAGAGGGAGTTGCAATGCTCTTTGCTTCGGAGGGTAGCTGGACCCATCATTCATTAATTCATTGATTCACTCAGGGAATATGGACCTGTCTCTGACCACACGAGGGGCACAGAGGAGAGGGATCCATCACCGAAGGGAAGATGTCCTCTGGAGCCCAGAGGCCAATGGCAGCCAGACTTCATGCGCATGCTCAGTCGCTCTGATGCCGCCGCTGCTAAGTCGCTTCAGTCGTGTCCGACTCTGTGCGACGCCATAGACGGCAGCCCACCAGGCTCCCCCGTCCCTGGGATTCTCCAGGCAAGAACACTGGAGTGGGTTGCCATTTCCTTCTCCAATGCATGAAAGTGAAAAGTGAAAGTGAAGTCGCTCAGTCGTGTGCGACCCTCAGCGACCCCATGGACTGCAGCCCACCAGGCTCCCCCGTCCCTGGGATTTTCCAGGCAAGAGTACTGGAGTGGGGTGCCATCGCCTTCTCCAGCTCAGTCACTCAGTCGTGTCCAGTTCTTTGCGACCCCATGGACTGTAGCCCGCCAGGCTCCTTGGTCCATGGGATTTCCCAGGAAAGAATCTTGGAGTGGGCTGCCATGCCCTCCTCCAGGGGAGCTTCCCCACCCAGGGATTGAATCCCTGTCTCCTGCCTCTCCTGCCTAGGTGGACGGGTTCTTTACCACCGAGCCACCTGGGAAGCCCCTGGCAGCCAGACTTGCTAACCAGTAATTCTCCATTTTGGCCACAGAGGAACACAGTGGAGGGGAAATGGAAATCTCAAAAGAAGCAATTCCTGGGCTTGGAAGAAAGGCAGGAGGAATCCAGAGAGGACAGGATCTTTCAACAAGGCTTAGAAGAAGGCATAGATATATGTCAAGAAAGAACAGGGTGAAAGTTGTTGAGTTGCCAGATGAAACTCAGAATGCCTGGTAAAATTTGAATTTCAGATAAACAATGAATTCTTCTTTAATGTAAGTATGTTCAAAATAGTACATGGAATATATGTATACTGAAAACTTTTATCTAAAATTTGACTTTAACTGGATGTATTATATTTTTATTTACAATATCTGGCTACTCTCCAGTATTCTTGCCAGGGAAATCCCATGGGCAGAGGAGCCTGGCGGGCTATGGTCCATAGGAGATCCCAAAGAGTCAGACATAACTGAAGTGACTTAGCACTCACTAGACAGAAGGCATCCCAGCAGGGGCAGTAGACAAAAAGTTGTCTTAACTGTCCTTTAGGTAACTAACCCCTGAACCAGATCCACTGAGCTCTCCATCCTTTCTGTAAACCTACTGACCACTAGTGCTGGTGGGCTAATTTCTAGTACACTTAGCAACTTGCATTTCAACCCAGTTGTGTGATCAGTGAATGACAGATATGAGTCCTGAACCTGTTTATGTTGATTGTACTTGACACTAAAAGAAATATTAAGTAAATTGATCAAATATGGTACAAATAGAAAGATGTCTTTCAAAAAAATAAAGCTGAATGCTTTGGAAATAAAATTAAGGTGCTAAAAAGAAATTGAGTGGGTTAGGCAGCAAAAAGGAGAAATATATTTAAAGCAATTGAACTTATACCCTCTTTGTTCATTCAGTCACTCAGTCATATCCCACACTTTTGCGACCTCATAGACTGTACCTCGTCAAGCTCCTGTGCCCATGGGATTTCCTAGGCAAGAATACTGGAGTGGGTTGCCATTTCCTACTCCAGGGGATCTTGCTGAGCCAGGAATGGAACTCTCATCTCCTATGTTGCCCGGCAGATTCTCTACCACTGAGCCACCTAGGAGGCTGCTTTGCAAAGGTCTTTCATTTCACACTCTGAAAAGACTAAAAATTAAAAGTTATAGATATGCCAAATGGGAGCAATTTATACAAGAAAGGTCCTGCAGAACTGCAGAAGACCTCTGCTGAGAGAGAAGCCTACAGCAACAGATTGGCGAGTCAAAGTGTGTTCATATGTTTTAAGATAAAAGGAAACATTTTAAATGTGTATCTATCATATTTTGTGATTTTAAACAATATTTTTTCAGGAAAAAAAACAACTGCCTGACCCAGTCACATTAGAAAAGGGTTCTTTTAAAACAATGGTTCTTAAAATGGTTCCATGAATCTTCAGCACTAACCAGCACCTGGGAATTTGTTTTTTAAAAAATGCAAATTCTTAGGCCTCCCCCAGACTTAAGAATTTACCCTTGAGGTGATGTCCAACAATATGTACCCATTCCAGGTGATTCTGACACACGTTAAGGTTTGAAAACCACTGTCTACGGCCTGCAGCAAAAGTGTTTTGACAGAGAGGTAGGGAATAATGTATTCAACAATCACGCTCCTTGCAGAAAGTGAAGAGGAACAATGGGCTGTTGATGAGGGTGAAAGAGAAGAGTAAAACAGCTGGCTTGAAAAGCTCTGCATTAAAAAAACTAAGATCAAGGCATCCAGTCCCATCACTTCATGGCAAATAGAAGGGGCAAAAGTGGAAGCAGAGACAGATTTTATTTTCTTGGGCTCCAAAATCACTGCAGATGGTGACTGCAGCCGTGAAACTGAAAGACATTTGCTCCTTGGAAGGAAAGGCAAACCTGGGCAACAGGTTAAAAAGCAGTGACATCACTTTGCAGACAAAGGTCCGTAGAGTCAAAGCTATGGTTTCTCCAGTAGGTGTGTACAGATGTGACAGTTCGATCACAAAGGAGACTGAGCGCTGAAGAACTGATGCTTTTGAATTGTGTTGCTGGAGAAGACTCCGGAGAATCCCTTGGACTCCAAAGAGATTAAACCAATCTATCCTAAAAGAGATCAGCCCTGAATATTCATCTGAAGGACTGATGCTCCAATATTTTGGTCACCTGATACAAAGAGCTGACTATTGGAAAAGACCTTGATGCTGGGAAAGATTGAAGGCGGGAGGAGAACGGGGCGGCAGAGGATGAGATGGTTAGATGGCATCCCTGATTCAATGGACATGAATTTGAGAAAACTCTGGAAGATAGTGGAGGACTGAGGAGCCTGGTGCACTGCAGTCCAAGGGGTGGCAAAGAGTTGGACATAACTTAGCGGCTGAAAACAAACAACAGCTGGATGCCTGCCTCCAGCAGGCGGGGGGAATGTTGAGATGACACAGGGCTGCCTCTGGAAATCGGCTCTAGTGGACGAAACTTAGAGACAAACAGTTAGAGGACAGGGAACTGAGTGCTCCGATTGTGGGATGTCAGGAGTCCAGAAGAAGAGCTCTCGGAAGGGAACCAGGACTTTTGAACAGACAGCACCAGGCAGAGGGGAAGATGTGGATGAAAATAGGCTCCAAGGAAGTAAAACCCTATAAATAAACTTCCCTTGAGGAGCAACCCATAAGAATGAAACGACCAACTCTATGTAAAGCTTCTTGGCTGTCTCCTCAGATGAAGAGATGAATCGGGTTTCCGGATGGAAGGACTGGACATAGGACTATCAGTCGTTCTAAACTAATGCACAGGTTTGATATCATTTCCACCAAAAAGTTTCTCTTGGATTGGTCTTTAGAAAACAAGTTTAAAGTTTATCAAGAAAAATAACTAGGCTAGAAATGACTGATAATTTCTTGAAAAAGAAAAAAAAATACTGATGTGGAGGGGGAAAGGACAATGTGGTTTTGGGACTGGGGGTCTTGCCCACCTTTGAACCTGGGAGACAGGTGCCTTGAGTTCAAATGCTAGCTCTGCTGTTTATTGGGTCTCTAAACTTGGGCGAGCCACTTATTCTCACTCAGTCCTAGTTTCTTCATCTGTAAAAAGGTAGTTATACTAACCTACTTTACAAGGTTATTGTGAAGACAAAGGTAGAAAAATATATCAGGTGCTTAATTAATATAGTGTTTGCCATGTTGTCAGCATTCAAAAAATTATGATTAGCTCCAAAATATTCAAAATAAAGCTATAAAAATTAAAGCAAAGTTTAAAATTTAAATTATTTTAGAATCATTTTAGATATTTACTTCACACCAGAAGGCAAAATAATTTTCAAAACCAAAGAACAGGATTTTATTAAACAAATGATAACAGGAAACTAATTAAATGTTTATTTGATTGTTGTGAAATTTCTAGATTTTAAATCATCAGGAAATTACAAAGAAAAATAGCAATAAATTTAATTATGTTAAAATATTTGTGCAGAAGGAAATCAAAATTTAAAGACAAATGACAAATTGGGAAAATATTTGTCATCAATATAATGGACAAAGTAGAGAGAGTTTGTTCAATATAATGGACAAACATAGAGAGTTTCTATAAACCAACAAAGATGATACTAACTTTCACACAAAAAAAATAGAGGATAAAAACAGACAGTTCAAGTACAGGAATTTAAATGGCTTAAAAGTTTTCACCTTCACTATAAAGCAGAGAAATGCAAATTAAAATAACTGTACATCAATTTTTATTCAACAATTCAGCCAAGAGTTTTGAATGGTAATATTCAGATTCAGCGAAGTTGTAGAAGATTCCATTCTCCTTTTTTACTATTGGAGAAAGACTTGGTAGATTGCTAGAAAATAATGTACCAGTATGCTTTAAAAGTCTTCAAATGATCAACTCTTTGACTCGGTAATTCCACGTCTAAGAATCTAGCCAAAGGAAATCATAATTTACTAAATATGGACAAAGATGCATGAACAAACATGATCTTCACAGTATTATCCATTATAATTACAGAAAGAATCTGAAAAGGGGTGGTAGAAATAGGGAGAGGTTGGTAAAAGGGTATAAACTTTCAGCCAGATGAGGAATAGGATCTTAGGATCTAATGTAAAACATGGGTCCTATAGTTGATAAAACTGCATCTCTTATTCAACTGAAATTCGCTAAGGGAGTAGAACTTCAATGTTCTCACCAAAATAAAAATAGATATGTTCTCAACTAGATGAGGGAGAATCTTTCCACCACGCACACGCATATCAAATCACCACAAGGTGCTCTTTACATATCCTGTAAATTTCTGGGCCAATCATACCTCAATAAAGCGAAAAGTTTTTAAAAAGAATAACACCTGAAAAAAAAACCTTCAATTTCCCCAAATCATGACTGCATGTTAAAATGTTCAGAATACAAGCTATAGAAACCTGTATGCTAAATGCTGTCCTTTAGGGACTTTCCTGGCTGTCAAGTGGTGAGGACTCTGAGCCTCCACTGCAGGGGACATGGATTTGATTCCTGGCCAGGGAGCTAAGATTTGGCATGCCACTCAAGGGGTGGGGCAGGGAATAATATCACTTCCATACACATGTAATTGGAAAGAAATAAGTATTTGAATAAAGCCAGTCTCAGGTGATAGGATGAGGTGTGTTTTTACCTTTGCTCTGTTTTTCTCTAGTTCCTGTACTCTCCACCTTGAGGTGAGGTGAAGTCGCTCAGCCGTGTCTGACTCTTTGTGACCCCATGGACTTCTCCGTCCATGGGATTCTCCAGGCAAGGATACTGGAGTGGATTGCCACGCATTAAAAGCTGTGGTTTGAGGCTGAATGTGGGAGATGTGGGGGCAGGTAATGCAGGAGGCAGATTCTTTTCGGTTCGGAAGGAAGTGGGGTCATAGGCTAAAGGAAAGAACAAGGGTGAAAGAAAAAGAAGATAAGAAAAAAATGAAGCTAAGGATAAAGCAGAGAGGGAGGAAGAGAAGGAGGGGAGAGGAGGGGACATGTAGGGAGGGAGGTAAGATACTCTTATCTCTTGGCAATTACAGCATTCCCAGCATTGAGCTACCTGTGCTGCCTGCAGTATCTCATTTTATCCTCAGGATATCCTTTATCAGATTATTACAGTGTCAGATTATTACACAGTCTACTTGGTGGAAGTGAAACCCAAGGCTCAGGGACATAAAACAGCTTGTCAAGGTCCCACAGCGCTGACAGTGAAACTGATGCCGGAAGTCAAGGGCACTAACCCCAGAGTAACTGTGCTCATAGCTCAGCTCCACCGCTTCCCAAAATTCAAGTGCAAATGAGATTCCTTTTCAACCTGTCAGAAAGCAAAGCATCCTGAAATAATAATCTTTAGTGATGGAGGGTTTGTGGTCAGCGTTGCCCCTGACAGCACTGGGGCTGGTGGAGTCTGGGGTGGTACCAGCATGGGAGGATACAAGTGCAGTCATCGGGCAGCAAATGGGCCATTTCTAGGGAGGAATTTGAGGCACAGGGAGGGTGTGTCTTCTAATTATTACCTCCCAGCAGTGGACAGGCATTTGGGATTCACTGTCAGGTTGCCTATCTCAGGACAAGGGGAGTCTGGTCACTGTAGTCCTCTTTCCCTTCCAACCCAGCTTCGGGGACTCAAAGAATAGCTAGTCCACCCTCCGTCCCTGCCCTCCCCTCCTCAAGAGCCCAGCTCATACGCTGCACTCCATGCTTAGTGGCCACAAGTATCTGCTGAGAAGCAACATTCCTGACTCTCGTGTGAATGACCCCGTTATCTACCTGGTGATGCTCTGTCTCCATCACCTCCATGCCGCAACACTGCACTGGGTTGAGGGCAGCCAAGAGTGGAGAAGAGACTTGTCGGTTACGGTATGGTATCACGTACATGCAGTTTTAAAACAACACAAATGAATACACATGCCAAAGAGAAACCAACAGATTTAGGGGTTTCACTGGCGGCTCACCGATAAAAAATCTGCCTGCCAGTGCAGGAGATGTGGGTTCAGTCCTAGGTCAGGATGATCCTCTGGAGGAGGAAAGGGCAACCCACTCCAGCATTCTTGCCTGGAGATTCCGACAGACAGGGAAGCCTGGCAGGCTGCAGTCCATAGGGTCACAAAGAGTCAGACACGACTTAGCAGCTATACAGATTGTTCCTGATACGGGGCCTTGTTTAGTTACTAAGTCAGGCCTGGCTCTTTTCGCCACCCCATTGGACTGTAGCCTGCCAGGCTCCTCTGTCCATGGGATTTCCCAGGCAAGAATGCTGGAGAGGGTAGCCATTTCCTACTCCAGGGGCTCTTTCCGAACCAAGGATTGAACCCATGTTTCCTGCATCGGCAGGCGGATTCTTTACCACTGAGCCACCTGGGAAGCCCCAGTATGGTGTCTGGCTCTCTTTAAACTATACATAAGGATGAGAAATACTTTTCAGGACCTGGCCCAGGGCACAGAGAGAACGTCTCAGGAAGGGTCCTCCTGCCCCTCCGTTACGGCCCCAGGAGCCTCTGCAAGGCTCCAAGGGATGCACGCTATTGTACTAAGTGAACCAGACATGGTCCTTGCCCTCCAGGGACTCCCTGCATAGCAGGATCTCTAGAAAAATCCATAGAGTTAAAATGCTATCGGAGAATAAGAGTGGCAAGCATAGGATGACACATGGCTTGTGTGTGTGTGTGTGTGTGTTGAGCGTACATGTCAGGGTTCCTGGATGGGACAACGCCCATGGTATTTAAAAAAGAGCAGCTAGATTTAGCCAGAGGTGAGGAGGTGGGGAGGGGAAGAATAAGACTGTGTTCCAGGTGGAGGCAAGAGCATGAGAGTAACCGTGGCAAGAGGCAGCTCCTGAGGGTGTAAGGTGGCCAGGACAGTTGTGCCCTGCACTGTAAGACATCCTGCTGGAAAGGGGCAGAACAAATAAGCTGATGGGGTGGAAAACAGCAGGGGACAGGTTGGAACTGAAACCCTGGTGGGGGTTGTCAAGCCAGCTGTGGAGAGACCTGAGGCTGGAAACGAGGGTCCTGGGTGCCTGGCTGAGACTCAGGCTCTGGGCATGGCCTTGGACTTCCTCTTCATTCTGGAACATTCCACACCTAGATTGGACTGAGTGACCTAACACCCAGGGGGTAGCTTGCGCAGCAAAGACAAGTTGCTGCGAAGAGAGCTGATGAGGGAATAATTAGACATCTGTGGGACCTATTTAAAGGAGAACAGAAGTGCCTACCCCAGCCCAATGTCAGCCACCTAAGGACATCTCACAATTTCCTCCTTCTTTTTAATGTGTTAATTATTGCCCAGATCCACAATAAACTGTGAAAAGGGGAAGTACAAGCATTAACACTTTTCCAGGAATTAGTTTGTAAGCAATTATTACTTTCTCATTTTGACCTTGAAGAAATGAGACCAAGGGAAGTTGAGTTTAAAAAAAAAAAATTATTTCAGAATACACGGTTTCCATATCCTCTTACCCAATTTTCCCTCATGATAACATCTCATATGACCGAGTTACATTTGTCACGATTACCAAACCGACGAGGGTACACTCCTACTAACAAAACTCCGGGCTTTATTTGGATTTCACCAGTTTTTCCTTTTCCTAGGATCCAATCCAACATACTACCTTGCATTTAGGAAATCGTGTTAGGATTATGCCCAGAAGAGTAACGGTGGATGGCACCCAGACACTCTCCAAATGCCAGACACCGCATGGGTGACCCCATGTCTGTACAGCCTTATGAAGCTGGAACACAACCCCATTTTATCAGTGAGTAAACTGAGGCTTGCAAAGGCCCCAGAGTTGGTAAATGGCAGAACCAAAGACATTGCCAGGAGCAGAAGGCGTTTCATGGCCCCTTTAGACCAGCACAAACCTGAACTCTTTGACTTTTTCTCAAGAATTGGTGCAAAGACTAGAACTGGGCAGTGTCTGCTGCCTGGGCTTCCCCAGCATGGAACTTCTCCACAGGGCTCCAGTGCTGAGCTGAAAGCCACCGTTCATCTCCTCAGCTGAGTTCTCTGCAAGAAACAGTGGGAGCTAACCGGCCAAATCCTCTACTCAAATGCCAGCAGACCTCCTCCAGGTTCAAATCCTGGCCCAGCCCTGCAACAACTGCTGACCTTGGACAAGACACAGAACCTCTCTGAGCCTCAGTTTCCTCATCTGCAGGATGGATACCCAACTTGGGAGTTGTCAGCAGATTTAGACAAGAAAAGGTAGGTGTCTGTCTCGCAGAGGACCTGGTACAGAGCAACCACTTTGCAGAGGTTTAATTCTTAAGGCTAAAATGCAAATGCAGGCATGCGTGTCTATGCTGTGTGTGCACATAACATGCAAAACCATAGCCCCTCAAGCCACTCATAGAGGGTGCCGTAAGCCCCTTTGTAGATAGTGAACTGAAACTCACTCAGTCGTGTCCAAATATTTGTGACCCCTGGACTATACAGTCCATGGAATTCTCCAAGCCAGAATACTGGAGTGGGTAGCCTTTCCCTTCTCCAGGGGATTTTCCCAACCCAGGGATCAAGCCCGCGTCTCCCACATTGCAGGCAAATTTTTTTACCTGCTGAGCCACCAAGGAAGCCCAAGAATACTGGAGAGGGGGGCCTATCCCTTCTCCAGCGGATCTTCCCGACCCAGGAATTGAACCGGGGTCTTCTGCATTGCAGGCAGATTCTCGACCATCTGAGCTATCAAGGAAGCCCCCTTTGTAGATAAGGACAGGGCAGTTCATTCCCTGTCCCTTAGGAACCCCCCGTCACTTTTCAGAGCCAGTGCAAGTCTGGGGATGAACTTCATATTGATAAAAGCCAGAGCTAAGAACACTGCCTTCCATTTCCCAGTATTCTAATGGAGACACAGTCTCTGGCCCCTAGTCTGTCCAGAGCCAGTACCCGCCGAGGTCCTCCTGACAAGAGGGGAAGGCAAGTGTTGCCCGTCGGTGACTTTCCTGTCACAGACCTAGACACAGAGGCAGAGAAAGATAAGAGAGCAAGAGAGAGAGACGGGCAGGGAGGGAGGAATGAGAAGCAGACTGGCTAAACGTCCTGTTCACTTAGCATCTCGGTAAACCAACACTGCGGTCCAAGGCCTCAGTGATTTACCCAGGGCTCTTTCATGTCCATTTTGTCACTTGACATTCTAAGAACACAAAGATGTGTTTGAAACTAATCTCCAAATCATTTATCTAAACCAGTCCCAGACAGGGACTTCCCCGCTGGTCCAGTGGTTAAGAATCTGCCTTGCAATGAAGAGAATGCAGATTTGATCCCTGGTCAGGGAACTAAGATCCCATACGCCTCAGGGCAGCCAAGCTCATGTACTGCAACGGAAGATCCCACGTGATACAGCCAAGGTCCCACGAGCCCCAAATAAGACCCCACATAGCCAAATAAATAAACAAAAATTTAAAAATAAAGCAGTGACAGACATAGACTTGGAATCTGAATATCTTTTCTGTGCTCAGCTATGTGATCTGATTTTGCTTGGTAAATGTTAATTATCAAGCCAGACACACCAGCAGATAGAAGTCATATCACATGTATTTGCAGGGCAATCTTTGCTGGCCATGTTCGTCAATACACAAACCACAGGCTTAATCAATGATAACAAAGCTTTAGTTTTAATAATATACGTTTTTCCTTAATTTCAGGAATTTTTCTAAAACCAATCAATCATTTCCTTAGTTGAATGAGTCACTGAAGACAATTGACCTAGTGATTGGCTTTTTCTAACTACAACCATTGCATTTCTCAGCCAGAAACAAAGCAAGAAATCTTTGCAATTACAATGATCACCAAAGAACTATCTCCCCATTCTCGATATAAAACTCCTCTTGAGATGAAAGAATAGCACCAAGAAACAGATATAATTTGCCATGATTCGGATTTACAGCAGTGAAAAACAAATGTAATAATTAGATATAATACCTGTAGATAGAATTTGACCCAATAAAAGACATATTTGAAGGATGACTGTGGAGATCCCCATTTTGCTGGGTTCTTCTCAATCTCAGTAAAAATGCCTTGATATTTATAGGTTCGTAGTTAAAAGGAGGCGTGTCCTCCAGGATACTATATTTGTACTGGTGCCATAAAAATAAAGGAAGTCAGGGACTCTTCTAACAATCGATGGCTAATCTGTGGAACAATTTAGGTGGGTTAGACTGATTGTTGTATAACAGTCTGGCAGTTTCCCAACTGCAAAAGTGCTGCTATTAGCAGTGCAATTTCCAACTTCCTTCTAGGTGAACCTCTCCGTCTCTCAAGTGCTCCCTGAATATAGGCTTGACTTTAATCTGGGAGAATGTGAATGAATTTGTGGGAAGTCTGCTCCAAGGCTCAGGGCAGAGCAGGATGTGGGCTGCTGAGCAAATACAGGACACAGTGCCAAGGGGAAAAGCATCTCTGGGATGATTTGTCCTGGCAGGGCACTCTCCTGTTGGCCCCTGGCCTTGAAGAAATGAGGATGACATTGCAGACATGATTGGAGAGGAGAAGACATGAGAGATATCTATGGATTCCACGGGCTTACATTAGCTTTAGCCATCATCTTCCGGGTCTCATACTCATTCCATAACCCAGGAACTGAGAAACATGTGACCTTGAACTGAACCACTTCCAACCATTCGCAGGCTTTGATTTCATGCCCTTGGTATTCGCATTGCCTGACCCTTTCTTGTTCAGTTGCTCAGTCATGGCCGACTCTTTGAGATCCCGTGGACTGCAGCACACCAGGCTTCCTTTTCCTTCACCATCTCCTGGCATTTGGTCAAACTCATGTCCACCGAGTCAGTGATGCCATCCAACCATCTCATCCTCTGTCATCCTCTTATCCTTCTGTATTCAGTCTTTCCCAACATCAGGGTCTTTTCCAATGAGTCAGATTTCCCCATCAGGTGGCCAAAGTATTGGAACTTCAACTTCAGCATCAGTCCTTCCAAGGAATATTCAAGGTTGATTCCCTTTAGGATTGACTGGTTTGATCTCCCTGCTGTCCAAAGGACTCTCATGAGTGTTCAGCACCACCGTTCAAAAGCATCAATTCTTTAGCACTCAGCCGTTTTATTGTCCAGCCTGGCAAACCCACCAAACCTGCCTCCAACCTCCTCCAACTTTGCCCACAATCCCTCTCTTATGTAGATATCACTTTGGGATCCCTGGTCTTTATCACCAGACTCTGGTAAAACTCCCACAACTTATCTAGAAGGTTTCCTGTTGTTCTTTTTTTTTTTTTTTTTTTTCTCCCAAAATTCTCCTGAAGGTCGGTAACTCTTGGTCAGAAGCATATGGCTTTTCAGGACTTGCCTTTGTTATCCTGGCCTGAGTGAGCCCCATCTTGCCTTTGAGCTGAGATGTGGACACTATGAGATGACACCTCAGCTTCCTTGCCAGGAGTTGTTAAGCCCTGATCTCCTGCAGCTTCATTCTGGAAGGATACTAGGAACCCATGTCTTGTATTGGTCACCAGGCAGGATTTCGGGCCAGACGTCTGCATTAGGCTCCATCCAGATGAAAGTTACACTCAACCTTGGATTTCTTTTTTCAATCCTATAGCTTTTCCTGTTGTTCCCCAATTCCTCCTCGCCCCTTGATGAGAAGAGCCACGTTTCCGAGGGACTTGACTGTTTTCCATTGCCCTCCTGGCAGCCCAACAATTGATGAGCGTCAGGTGGCAGGAGAAGAGAACCAGGATACACATCCGCTAGGGAACCCGGAAGACCAGATACCACGGTGGATTCCTCTTATGATTATGACAGGCATGGTTGATTGTTTGTTATTGCTTATTATGTTATGAGGGTTATTATGAGAGGAGGTTATGATTGTTTGGATCCAGAAGTGTTAGGTTTAGGATCATAAAAAAAAAAAAAAAAAGAGTGCCGTGATTGTGCGCCTGTCCTGCACACAGCGAGAAAAGGAATATTCAGGAATACAAAATATCCACGAGGGAGGAGGGGGTACCAAAGGTCCCTCCCCCACAGAAGCAGACTGTCTTGTCTTAGAGACAGACCTGCATGGTGACCTTTGCAAGAGTATTAGTGCCAGTTGCTAAGTGGGGGGAAAACCATGCAACTCGATGGCAGAGGCAGTTTCTCTAAGGAAGTGAGACGAAATGCAGTCAGAAGTCATTTGGCAACCAAGAATGGGAAGACCAGATGAGGAACAGAAGTGACCTTCCAGGACAGTGAGACAGTGGAGGCTGGGGGAGGGGAATCCTGCCCCAAAACTGGAGAGGAAGCCCCATGGATAACTCAGTTCAGAGCACAAAGGGCAGCAGCCCTTCCTCATTCTTGTCATTGCAATGACTCCATCCTCTACCCCCTGTGGTCAGCAGGAAAGATCCTAACACAACAAGGGCTTGTGAGCCTTTTGTTCAAAAGATACCAGGAAGAAGGAAGCGGAGGGAACCTACCCGTCATTCCAAAGCCCACTGGGGAGGCATCCAAGTGGGAAGACGGGTGAGGTCAGTGGAGCAGGAAGGAGGTGGGGGTCCTGGGTGTGCAGGAAGAAGATCATGGGGCCACGAGCTACCTGCCACCCCCATGTGGGTCCTTCATCACCAGCACCCCATCCTGGACCAAGGCCCACAGCCCTTTATCAGACCCTGTTCAGAGAGGGCTTCCTCTTGTGGAAAGGAGGAGGAGAAAGGAGCGTCCTGGGGGGACGCATCCATTTCAGAGGGCTCACCTCTCTCTCCCCATCCTGCTGACTAGAAGCATCTACGTCAACAGCGTGTCTGGGGAAGAAAGAGCCACAGACCTCCATTTCCTAACAAAATCTGCCATTACGGACAGCAGGAAGAAGGAAAATTCGCTGAAGCTCCGAGACTTGGCCCTCAGACCCTGTTTCTCAATAACCTTCCCCAGGTGGTTACGACCTGTTGAACACCTGCTCTTGCAAACCCTGGAAGGTAGAACCCAGGGCCAGACTTCAGTCCAGGAGGCACGGCCTTGGGAAGAAATCTCTGTAGGGGTCATTCACAGCTTTGTTGAAGCAGCAGAACCCTTTCCTAAACTGAAAATCACAGGGAAGCTCCAAGTAGGAACAGGTCAGTGGAACCCTCTGGGTGTGGCAGGGGAGTCCCTGCCAGCTCAAGGAGCACCCCCAAGTCCTGTCCTCCCAGAGGGCAGCCTGTGGTAGGGCTAGGGATTCCCTGAGGGAAGCCAGCCCCTCTCTTCACAGGACCTGGAGGCCCAGCGAGGCTCCTGGGGTTGCCAGGGTTCTATCCAGACACTGTGCTGGGGTCCCCAGGAGGCTCCCCAGAGCAAGCACCTGCCCTCACCTTGGATCATCTAAGCCCCTTTCCCCAGATGTTGGCTCTACACCCTACCTGCCACCCTGTGACCTGGAACAGAGCTGGGTGGGAAGAGTCGGGCCCTGTGGCCTCTGAGGCATCACCGTTTGCTTCCGGACCTTGGAGGATGGCTCCCCTTTGGGGATCAGGTTGACCCCTAATATCTCATTTCACTGTTGCTGAGTAGCCAGACTTAATTGTCAGCCACTGTTACCGTTGTAACAACCCTTTGGGCACTGTGTATGTGACGCAGCGTTGCAATGTCACTCAGCTTTGCCCTCTGAGAGCCTGCCTTCCCAACCAGGCTACCAGGGACCCGCACCCTACCCCAACCTCCAGCCTGAGGCCCAAGCTGAGTCTCATCCTTTCCTCTGTAATCGGACGCCTCAAGCTGAACAGGTGCTCAGTGGGCATTGGCTGCCAAAGGTGGCCGTCAAGAGCAGAACCCTGCCCTCCCGCCTTCCAGGGTCACCAATAGCCTCGAGGAGGGGACACCGAGGTCCAGGGAGGGAAGGGGCGGGCATAGCCAAGCCAGTGTCCAGGGTGGCAGAAACTGCCTCCCATGAGAAGGATGGAGAGCAGGAGGACTGATACAGCTCCCTGGTGAGTACAGTCCAACCTCAGAATCTTCCAGTCACAAACACAGCCCTCTAGTGGCGCTTGAAAATAGATACTAGAAGGCTCCTCACATTCTTCTCATCTTTCTCAGGATAGCACTGAAAGCCCTCACCACGGTCTATAAGGCCCCACTCAACCAGCCCCCATGGCCTCTCTCCACTCAGTCCACCCTACCAATCGTCAGCCCCAGGGCCTTTGCATTTGCTGTCTTCCCTACCCAGAAGACTTTCCCCCCAGGAAGCTATGAGCTCATCCCCTCCCCTCCTTCAGATCTTTTCTGACATATCATCTCCTCTGGGCAGCCTTTCCTGGTCTCCCTTGCACTTCACTCCCTTCCACTTTCCTGGCTGTTCCTCTCTCCGCAGCTCTTCTCACCAGATGGCCTCCTTATATATTACTTCCTCGTTCTTTTGCCTGTCTGCCCACATAAGCTCCACGAGGCAGGACTTTGTGTCTGTTTTGCTCACTGATGTATCCCCAGAATCTCAGAACAATACTTAGCACAACGTAGGCGCTCAAGTAATACTTGTGGAATGAGTTGACCGAATGAGTGTGGAAAGAGGAAGACCAGGGCTCTTTACCCAGATGGCTTGAGTGAGTTCTACGTCAACTGAGTGTCCACCACACACTATAGATTATGCTATCCATTCATCTGTTCAGTCAACAAATAAGTGCTGATCACTTACAATGTTCCAGGCACTGCTCTAGCTAATGGGGCCAAAGTCCAAAGTCCAAAGCCCTTGCTCTCATGGGCTTCCCAAGTGATACTAGTGGTAAAGGACCCGCCTGCCAATGCAGGAGACATAAGAGACACAGGTTCGATCCCTAGTTTGAGAAGATCCCCTGGAGTAGGAAATGGCAACCCACTCTAGTATTCTGGCCTGGAAAAGTCCATGGGCAGAGGAGCCTGGCAGACTACAGTCCATGGAGTCTCAAAAGAATGGGACACCACTGAGGGTGCATGTACTCGGAACTGCCCTCATGGGCCTTATAACTAAGGTAACATAGACAATAGGCAAGAGGTAAATCCATAGCGAGAAACATTTCAGATTGGGAGGAGAATTGGGAAGGAAATGAGCAAGGTGATAGAATAGCGAGTATCTGTAGTAGGGAGGGCTATTTGGATAGGGTGGTCAAAATCTCACACTAGCTCAATAACTGCTTCAAGGATTCCTCATCTGAGACTCAGAGAAGTTAAGTAACTTACTGAAAGTCACAAAGAAAGTGGCATAGCCAGAGCTTGAAGTGAAGTCTGACTCTAAAGTCTGGTATTTTCCCACTGGACTCCAAAGCCTTTTCCTTTCCCCCAGAAGACTCTATTCAAACAGTTTGCCTCGTGTCTAAGTGCCCTCTACCGCAGGATGCCCTACTGTGCAGAAACATTCAAAGGAACAGATAGAGCAGGAAAACTGGCTCTGGGGTCATCAGAACAAGCACAGAATTTTTTGACATATGCCCCACGAAAGATGCTAAGTGGCTTCTCCCTGGAAGAGTGGAGGGAGAATATTTTTAAAGGCAACACTACATCTAGACCAACATGGTTGAAAGTGGTATAGGCAGCTTGTGGTGCCCGGTAATCTTGCAGCAAAATGAGGGAGGAAAAATCATAGTTGTGACCATCTCCCTGAAGTTATTTCCTCCTTCACTTTTTCCTGCTAAGGTACATAAGGTTAATGAAGCCCAACACACTGTCTCTCCAAGGGGGTTATGCAACTGAGCAGGGAACCCTCCCTCGAGAGTTGTCATGCTGAGTAAAATAAGCCAGAGAAAAAGAAATACCACACAGCATCCCTTATTTGTAAAAATCTACAAAGAAATGGCACAAATGAACTTACTGACAAAACAGGAACAGATTTATAGACTTAGACACACACTTATGGTCACCGGAAGGAATAGGTGGGTGAAAGTGACTGTTAGGGGCTTTGGGGTGGACGTGTACACACTGCTCTATTTAAAATGGATAATCAACAAGGACCTTCTGGATAGCACAGAGAACTCTGCTCAATGATATATGGCAGCATGGATGGGAGGGGAGAATGGATACATTGATATATATACATGTACATATATCACAACAACTGGCTATGCTGCTGCTGCTGCTAAGTCACTTCAGTCGTGTCCGACTCTGTGCGACCCCATAGATGGCAGCCCACCAGGCTCCGCCGTCCCTAGTATTCTCCAGGCAAGAACACTGGAGTGGGTTGCCATTTCCTTCTCCGATGCATGAAAGTGAAGTCGCTCAGTCATGTCCAACCCCCAGCGACCCCATGGACTGCAGCCCTGCAGGCTCCTCCGTCCACGGGATTTTCCAGACAAGAGTACTGGAGTGGGGTGCCATTGGCTATACTCCAATATAAAATAAAAAGTGGAAAAAAAAAAAAAGAGTGAAGGTCCAACAGCAAAGTGAAGGAAACCCAGGGTGTCCGGGGACAATGGGAATGGCTGTTTCAGGCAGGGCTGCCCATGGGTTGTCAGCATCACGGAGTGTTGGCCTTTTCAACTCACCCCAGTGCAGATTCTAGAAAATCCAGTTACACTAATTACATTCTCCAGACACTAACTGGTGAGCCAGGAAGACCAATTCATTCATTTGCAATAGGAGTATCCTTTGACTAAAGAATTGTTTTGCTTGAAAGATCAAATTATATGCCAATAATTTGCTTGGGGAACAAAGAATGAGAACAAGGAAACTACGCAATGCCCAAAAGAAATTCTTATCAAGATAATGGAGCCTGTCATTACCCTTTCTTGGGAAGTCTCTGCATAAAGAACTGTTTTGAGTTCCCCTAAATGCTCGTCATTGTGGTCACCCTCCTCCATCCCTAACATGGGGCCCCTGATAAGTGAGACCTGAAAAGACTCAGATAGACCACCTCCCATCAGAGCACAGGAGAGCTTGGGCCACAGCCAAGTTGGTTCATTTCATAATTTTTCATGTTCAATGCAGTAGCTTCGAAAGGGTGGTATTTGACTTAAAAGACAAGAACTCAGTTACTTTAGGAGAAGCCTTGTGGTCCAAAGGAGCTGGTGATGAGTCTGTTGGAGGGTGTCTTGAGCTGTAGGAAGGTCCTTCATCCCCATCTCCTTCAACACCTTTACCTGTGACTGGGAAACAACACAGAGGGAGGGGTGAAATGGAAATAGAAGATACCACTCGTATGCATGACAGTCTAGAAAGACTGAACCACCCACCGGCCAAGCCAACCGTGATTAAATGCACCCAAACCACTCCTGTCCTTGAGTCTAAAAATCAAGTGCACCGGTCCTGGAAGGTGAAGGTGGGTGATTCTTATACACGTCAGAATCGACCAGAAATGTAATAGGAGTGCAGCGGGAAAAGGGGCCACCAAAGGTGAATGGGTCTAAGGGCATCTTAATTGTTGCTTGAGGGAACCTGAGTGAGGAAGAGCCCACTTTCCTCTGGATGGTCCAGACTGTATCTCAAGTACTAGCTCAGGTTCACTGGCCATCTGATACACTAATCCACTGGCTCCCACAGTGTGGTCCCTCGACCACCAGCATCAGCATCAATCAGGCATTTGTTAGAACTGCGGAGCCTCTGGCTGCAGAGTGGGCCCTTGTAATCTGAGCTTCAACAATCTGAGTCCCCCCACTCCCCACCCCCCACCCCCGGGGACTCCGAGGGTCATTCTGCACTAAACAAACCTGCAGGGAGCGCTGCACCCAGCGCTGCAGGTGCTTCCCCACCCAGGTGAGTAAAGCAGGGCTCTGAGCTGCAGGGATGAAGCAGGGCCAGTGGTAGTGGTGAAGTAGATGATAATAGTAGCTGAAGTCAGGAACGGAAACTGGGGACCGACTGGATGGCAGGGGCGTGGGGACAAAGGAGCTCAGGATGACCAGTTCTGCTCCAAGTCACACGGAGACAGGGAGCCCAGGAAGAAGGATGGCCACTGGGGACAATGAGCGTTTTGGGGCGGGGGGGGGTGGCTGGTGGGCCTCTGCCCCTCTTCCTTCCTCCTCCTGATGGACTCCTTCTGCTCCCAAGGCTTCAGGGACCTTGACACACACACCCCCGCCAAGTCCTCTCTTCCCAGTCCCTGCTTCCCCCTCGAACTTCTAACTTCCTGCTGGTCACCTCCACTTGCACAAAAGCTTAACCTGCCCCTTCAGCAGATGCAGCCCTGGAGGGGATGGGAGAGGGGCCCCCAGAGAAGATTCACTGAAAGACAAACAGCTCAGGCCCCTGGACTGGGGTGTCCTTTTCACCCAGGGTGGGGCAGGGAAAACCTTAGATGCTTCCAAGGGCAGGAGGTTGGAAGGCATGTGAAACGGAGGGGTCATGAGTGTGATGAAAAGGGAGAGTGAGGCTGGGGATGGAGGAGGTGAACTTGGGAGGCACCAGGGAAACAAGGTCTGGACCTGTCCCCATCCATGTGGGTGTCCTAAGGACAGGGAGGGTGGCTGGAAGTGGAGTCTGGGAGCATCAGGCTGAGGTTCTGGAAGTGGCTACGGTCTGGGTGTGGCCACAGGACTAAAGAAAGGCCACTGGGCAGAGGGCGTCTCAGCACTGAGGCTCTGCTGGGCTCTGCTGGGCTCTGCACTCCGACACGATCCTGACCTGCTGTTCCCAGACGTTTGCTTTCTCAACCCCATCAGGTTTCAAATGACTTTTATTTGAGGGGCCTTACTGTCCCCACAAAGCTGCCATGTTTTATTTGCTAAATGAAGATGTTTTTAAAGCCCAGTGTTCATTATTACTGTTTCATAAACTAACCGATGTTTAAACAAAAAGAATCAGGGAAGATGGATCCGATACAGGGACCGCCCCTCCGAGAAGGGGGTCTCCTTTTTTGCCACAGACTGGTCCCTCTTCATCTTAGTATCACTGTCCACATCCCAGCATCTGGGGGCCCGCGGCAGGCATCCTAGTTGAGAGACACCAGGGCCAGCACAGCCAAAAGGCCAGCCCTCTACCCCGAGCCTGGCCAGGCTCATAATCCCTCTGCCCCCTCCAGTCTTTTATCCTCACAGAGCTGGAGTGAGCTCTAAAAGCCATGAAATGAATCCTTGCCGAAAGCCTCCGGAGGCTATCCTAGGGCATTCCTTGTAAGACAGAGCCCCACAGCAAAGCCTCTGGAGCAGGAAGTGTGCGTCCAGTCATCCCAGGGCAGTTCTGCTGGCACTCTCTATTCCAGGGCTGTGACAGCCGCAGCATCCCCCACTTCACCGGTGTCCTGGTTTGGGATAAGCTGATGTGGCCTCCTCCTCCTCCCATGTCTGGCCCCGGCTCACTAGCCGCCAACCTGGCTGGCCTTCCTTCTTGTCCTCAGCCGCACCCCGTGCCCTTTCCCCTCGAGGTCTAGAACTCTCTGCCCATCTCCTTCTCTCTCCTTCAACAAGGGGAATGGGTCTTTCAGACCAGTGAAACAGCACCGATTCAGAAGAGGAAAGTGGTGTGGGCATCACAGGAGGGGGTGTTGCTGGGGATAAATGATCCAGATCCAAACCCAGACTGACCATCCCCAGTGCTGTGGATCGCCATACCTCTCCGCGCCTCAGGGTTGGAGGGAAACACAAAGGGAGCCCAGGTCTTAACAGGCACCCAGCAGGCCCCCGTCGGGCCCCTGGGAAAGGCATCAGGCCCAAGCCATCACTCTCAGACTTGGAGATGCTGTCTCGGTCCAGCCTCTTATTCTGATCCTGAGAACAGAGGCAGTGGTTTCAAACAGCAGTTGGAGTGGGCCAAGTGGAGCATCCTAAAAGACCCTCATCACCCAGAAGGAGAACGTTTTATTTAAAAAGGAGGACCATCTGTTGCCCACATTGGCTGAAGAGCCCAATGTAGTGCAAAGTCAGCTCCGGCACCACGTGCAGCCCCAGGGACAGGGAAGCTGTACCCATGGCCCCTGGGCTCCAGAGAACTGGTTCACATCAGGTTCCAGGCAGTGGTTCAAATCCACTGCTTTGTTCATCAACCACCCTCAAGTCAGTCTTTGCCGTGGCCTTGACAGGGGGTGTTGAAAACCACAACACATGCTGTAAAAACTCCAAGGAAATTGGAACAAAAAAGAGTCGTAAATGGGTACAGGGCAATGACAAGCACGTAGCACTCAGCCAAACCAAAGAAAACAAAACTACCTTAAAGACAGCACAGCCATAATGGAGTTCTTATGCATGGCCAGTGAAGAAGGAAGCGTGATTGATGGCTCCACAAAGCTATCACTGACTCTCAGGGAGTTCCTTGAATGAGAAATGTTTTGTCCATACTTCCTTCTTCCTTGTTACAACATGAGACCCAGAGAGCCAGTGCACGTGTGTGTATGTGTGTGCACGTGTGTGTATGTGTGTGCACATGCTCTGTCGTGTCTGACTCTTTGCAATCCCATAGACTGTAGTTCACCAGGCTCCTCTGTCCATGGGATTATTCAGGCAAGAATACTGGAGTAGGTTGTCTTGTCCTCCTCCAGGGGATCTTCCTGACCCAGGGATGGAACCTGCGTCTCCTGCCTTGGCAGGTGGATTCTTTACCACTGAGCCCACTGCACCGCACACATGTGGGCGGTATCCCTCAGAGACCAACTATTTGGCTCGATTTAATTGAGTGAACATTTGATCCGGTTGAGAACTGAGCAGCGGGAAACCCTGTCCAGGAGGAAGCTGGCTCAGGTCAAGGGAGCCAGCCTGACTTTACCCAAGACTGGAGGAGAGCTGTGTGTCCTACATCAAGGCATTGGAGGTCTGGGCTCCACGGAGGGGCTCCGGACTGGGAGGAACCAGCGCCAAACCCTTTCCTCTTGCAGAAAGTGCCAGGGCACAGGGCGGGCTTTACCTGGTTCTCATTCAACCAGAAAAGGCTGCTCAGAATTCTTTCCCTTCCTCTGTCATTGCTTCACACATTCTCAGAAAAATGGATTAATCCCTCTTCCTTCCTCCATGAAACCTTTTTCTCCACACCCACGGGGTCAGCCCCCCTCCCTCTCCACCTTCCTCCGGCTCACATGTCATGTTAGACTGAGCCCTAATTATTCCGTGCATCACCACTTGGGCCCCCCTTTTGAAATCAGGAAGCACGGCTTCCATTTCCCAGCACTGCACACCCAGCAAGATCTCAAACAGCACTTGAGGACAAACTTCAAAAACTGCCGTGCTCTAAGCACCCTGAAATTGACAACAAAGCTTTATATACACTCTTCAGGTGAGACTCAGCCTACGTCCCAGATGAAGAAAACTGAGGCTCACAGAGGTGAGGTAGTTACTCCCACGATCATAGTTAATAAGTAAGTAGATTGGGGAGAGCTCAGGACACAACTGCCTCACCCAGACCCTACAAGCTTCCTCATGATACTATTCTTGCCTGAGATTCCCAGACAGGATGTGATATTTCTCTCCTAATTTGTTTGCACCTGCCTTGCTCCTAAACAGTTTGATGCAATTTTCAAAATCACATACGGTGCAACAGCAAAGAAAGAAATGTTTAGCAATACCATAAAAAGTAATGATAGGCTAGGAAAACAAAGCTGGAGTAAAATTTCAACCCCAAATTGAGAAATATCATAAGAGGCTCCACCATAGGAACTTAGCTGCTAGAACGCAGTGAGAATTGTGATTCCAAGCTTCCTAGCAGGCAAAGCAAAGAAGGAAACAAGATCAGTGTGAAATTGAACTCACCTGCTTCTCTTAGAGACATTGGTTCTCTTGTTTCCAAGGCCTTGAAAAAATGTCTCCCAAGTGGCCTCTTGGACAGATTACCTAGGTGAAGGATGACGCCCAGAGTGTGATGAAGAGGAGGGTGAGGAAGTTGGCTCTCCTGTACTGCCTCCTCCAACCCATCTCAACTCCAGCAGAGCAGAGGTTATACTTAGAATCCCATGGTGGCCCATGAAGCTCAGAGATAGACAGCTCCTGCATGTCAGTTCACGGCCATCAGGAATTTCGACTTTACTGCTATTAAAATCTTCCATCCTGTCCTATTTTCTAGGACTTGAGGACAAGTTGCAAAAACTGCCATCCTCTCAGCACCCCGAGCTTGACAACAAGGCTTCATATACACTCTTCAGGTGAGAATCAGCCCATTTCACAGATGAAGAAAACTGAGACCCAAAACTTCCAACAGGGTTTCACTTTTCTGTGCAAACAGACACATGGAAATCTCAGTCCCAGGTAAGAAACCCCATGTCCAGATTCCCATCCATTTCTCGTCTTCCTCCTCCTCCTCACTGCTAGCAACACTTGGTGCCTTTCGTGGGCTGAAAAACCCCGTTGGAGGTGGGTTTTCTTCTTAAATTGCTATTTTCTCAAGAATTCTCCTGTAGATATATATGATGGAATATTACTCAGCCATTAAAAGGAATGAAATAATGCCATTTGCAGTAACATGGAGGGTGTCATACTGAGTGAAGGAAGTCAGAGGAGTAGAAATATCATATGATATCCCTTATATGTGGAATCTAAAAGGAAATGATACAAACGAATTTACTTACAGAACAGAGACAGACTCACAGACTTAGAGAATGAACTTGTGGTTGCCAAAGGGGGAAGGGTGGGAGAAAGGGATATTAAGAAGTTTGGGGTGGACACGTACACACTGCTATCTTTAAAATGTATAACCAACAAGAACCTACTGTACAGCACATGAAACTCTGCTCAATGTTCTGTGGCAGCCTGGATGGGAGGGAAGTTTGGGGGAGAATGGATACATGTTTATCTGTGGCTGAGTCCCTTTGCTGGTCAACTGAAATATCACAACATTGTTAATCAGCTATACTCCAATCCAAAACACAAAGTTTAGTATTAAAAAAAAATCAACTACAGAAACATTCAAAATAGGACCAGAAAAAGGGTCAAGTGTTTTTGAAACTCAATGGGAGCAATTTTGTTTCAACAAAACCATGTTATTCACTAGATTGGATTAATATCGTTCAGTTGAGTGTTCTCGGGTGGGTAGTTCAGTTAGTATTCTGACTATACATCTGTCTTTGGTGGGTTGAGTTCTATAAGTGAATTTGAATACCACATTTCTTCTTTGTATATGTTTAAATAATAATAGAATAAAAATCATTTAAGTCAATACCAGAGGTATTGAATGGCTGAATCTCTTTATTGTTTACCTGAAACTATAACAGCATTGTTTATTAACTGGCTATATCCCAGTACAAAATAAAAAGCTAAAAAAATAAGGAATTCTCCTGTAGAACTTTTCTCTCGTCTCTCCTTGAAAGCAGAGAGATGGGAAAAGTGCTCTACACTCAATAAAAGAAGAGGGCTGGGTCCCCCATGTAAAATATACAGAATGCCATATGATGGTTGGGGACTTATCTGGTGGTCCAGTGAAATGCTGACTTTCTATAAAGCATATTAAAAAACAGAGACATTATTTTGCTGACAAAGGTCCATCTAGTCAAGGCTATGGCTTTTCCAGTAGTCATGTATGGATGTGAGAGTTGGACTATAAAGAAAGCTGAGTGCCGAAGAATTGATGTTTTTGAACTGTGGTGTTGGAGAGGACTCTTGAGAGTCCCTTGGCCAGCAAGGAGATCCAACCAGTCAATCCTAAAGGAAATCAGTCCTGAATATTCAGGATGTGTATATGAAGCCTGAAGGATTGATGCTGAAGCTGAAGCTCCAATACTTTGGCCACCTGATGTGAAGAGCAGACTCACTGGAAAAGACCCTGATGCTGGGAAAGATTGAAGTCAGGAGGAGAAGGGGTTGAAAGATGGTTGGATGGCATCACCGACTTGAGGCACGTGAGTCTGAGAAATCTCTGGGAGTTGGTGATGGACAGGGAAGCCTGGCATGATGCAGTCTGTGGGGTCATAAATAGTCGGACACAGCTGAGCGACTGAACTGAACTGATGATTGTATGGCATGGATTATACTGAAGTCTTGCCACTGGATTAATAGCCAAGTTGAAAGAGGAAGAAGGAAGAAACAGCACAGCAAAAGCATCTCAACTGAGATGATTTCTAATTTCGAAAATGTTAAAAATGGAACCTAAAATGTGTGAGTCAACAAAATAATTCAATTAGAAAAGATTGTTTTCTGGTATTTCTTCCCAATACAAAAGGAGAGTTCAGACATCCCCTACTCAATGCCCCTCCCAACCCCCTCTCTAGTCAAAGCTCTTTTCTGCTCCATCCGTTGCCTCCTTACAGATTTCTAGTGGATCTTAGAACCTGGCAACTCTTTGATAACCCCTGGCTTTTCAGCAGTAAACTATAAAGATTGTTTCGAGATAAGAGGAGGTAAGAAAGCCAGATTTTTTAATTAGCTTCCTGGTTGAACCAGAAATCACTTTGTCTTCATTGCTTTGTGGCCCAAATATGAAGAGGTCCCTCCCTGCGGATGGAGATGCTTCCTCCAGGGTCTACTGGAAGCTCCTCATTGAACCATAGAAACCTACACAGGGCAGGAGCTCCTTAAATTTCTCTTTTGTTTTTCAACAGAGCTACACACAGTGGTAAACGAATGAGGTTCCTTTGTATTGGTTCTAAAATCAGAGGCCAAAGAGCTGTGCTGGGGGTGGGGGTGAGGATGGGGGTGCAGTTGTGGTTAATTGCTAAGTGGTGTCTGACTCTTGTGACCTCATGGACTATAAACTACCAAGCTCCTCTGTCCATGGGATTTCCCAGGCAAGAATACTGGAGTCAGTGAATAGGGTGGGGGACAGAACCATCAGGGTTTAAAATACAGATGCCTGGGTCCCACACCCCCAAGATTCTGATACATCAAGTTTGGCATTGGATCTGGAGATCTTTTGCTTAAACTTCCTGGATGATTCTGATACACACCAAAGTGTGGGAACCAAGAAAGGACAGCTCTGACCACGGCCTTCTGGCTGCAAATACGGAAGGAAATTCACATTGCAGCAACAGGTTTATTTGGGAACAGGAGAAAGGCAGTTTGGGGGCTTCCCTGGTGGCTTGGTGGTAAAGAATCTGCCTGCCAACACAGGGAACATGAGTTCTATCCCTGGTCCGGGAAAATCCCACATGCCACGGAGCAACTAAGCCCATGAGCCACAACTATTGAGCCTGTGCTCTCAAGCCCAGAAACTAACTACTGAAGCCCCCCTGCCCGGAGCCTGCACTCTGCAACAGCAGAAATCAGTGCAATGGGAAGTTCACGCCCTGCAACGAGAGTAGCCTCTGCTCGCCACAAACTAGAGGAAAGCCCACGCAGCGGCAAAGGCCCAGCACCGCCAAAAATAGCTAAATGAATGACTGAATAAAGAAATGAAAGGTGGTCTGGGCTGCAAGGCAACAGCTTCAAACAGCTTATGGAGACGTCTACATTTAATTCTGTAGGACATGGAGTCCTGGCAGGGTTTTGAGGAGGAGAGCGATGGGGGCCTGTTTTATGAAGAAACAAGAAATGACAGTGTGTATCAGCACGTATGGAACATCCTGTTTATCAAGCATCGCCACACCTGCCATACTGCGCAGGGGTCTGGAAATCTATGAGGAAGAATAGAATAAGCCCTGCCTCAAGAAACATACAGTCCAGGTGGACAGAAAAATCGCTGGCTCATCAGAAAGTAACACATGGAAACCTTTCAGTTCCTTTGAGACCTTAGAGACCATGGAAGATTATTACTTTAAGAAAAAAGACTTAGGGAATTCCCTGGAGGTCAAGCCATGAGGACTCCTTGCGTTCACTGCTGAGGGCATGGGTTCAATCCCTGGTTGGGAAACTAGAATCCCACAGGCCACACAGTGTGGCCAAAAAGAAAAAAAAATTAAAAAAGAAAAAAGACTTGGATGAAATCAAAGGCCTTTAAAAGCATGAATGTGGAGAACAGAAAAGAGTCAGATCTATAGCAGTGAAAGATTTGGGAGCTGGTATCTGGCAGTGCCTAGGTGTGTACAAGTTCAAATCTTCATCTACATTATGTATTCACTTTTTCATAGCTAGAAAATCACTGGGTGTTTTGAATTATTATTTGCATAAATACATTTTATTTAAAAGGCAAAAATGAAGTCATCAGCAGTTCACAGGTCACCCGTGCTGCTTGGGGGGTGAATGTACCAGGTGGCTCGCTGAAGCCATCCTCCATGGATTCAAGGGATCAGCTGAGGTTTAGAGCAGTTTAGGGCTTCAGCTGGACCTCATAGATGCTGTCAAAATCCTTGACATTTCTGGGAGGTGTGTTTCCAGATCTTGTAAGTGTCTGATCACAAACTACTTTAGAAAACTCTAATGTATTCACAGAACAGCAGCCAGAGTGAATTGAAATAAACTATAATTTGAGTCATGAATTATCACTTGTGCATCAATTTAAAATAGTCTCACTGACA